>NW_019154112.1:997361-1038952 GCF_002288905.1 Enhydra lutris kenyoni
TAAGGAAGATGTGGTCCATATACACGATGGAGTATTATGCCTCCATCAGAAAGGATGAATACCCAACTTTTGTAGCAACATGGACGGGACTGAAAGAGATTATGCTGAGTGAAATAAGTCAAGCAGAGAGAGTCAATTATCATATGGTTTCACTTATTTGTGGAGCATAACAAATAGCATGGAGGACAAGGGGAGATGGAGAGGAGAAGGCAGTTGAGGGAAATTGGAAGGGGAGGTGAACCATGAGAGACTATGGACTCTGAAAAACAATCTGAGGGTTTTGAAGGGGCGGGGGGTGGGAGGTTGGGGGATCCCGGTGGTGGGTATCATGGAGGGCACGTATTGCATGGAGCACTGGGTGTGGTGCAAAAATAATGAATACTGTTACGCTGAAAAATAAAAAAATTAAAAAAGAAATAAAGTCTCTGGTAACCTGAAACTTTAAACCAAATGGGATAAAATGCTAGAGCGCTGGTTGCTGGAACTAGGTTTGGGCTTTTAAATCTGTTGGTAAACATGTTTTGTGCTTAACTGATTGATAAATTTGCCATCTAAAGAATTCTGTTGTAACAGTTCAAAATTGGTTTATATTTAGTCTTCAGTAGAGGTTAGGTATTTCTTAGAGTACAAAATTCTGCTAAGTGTAACTAAGACTGATGGAAATAAGGGAAGCAACTCTGTATGTAGAAAAGTAGGCGATCTGTAAAAAAGAGAGAAAAAGACCAGATGCCTGATCCTGCTTGAATAAGAAAGAAAGAAAAACAGCCCCGGGGCCACTGTCTGAGCCAGATCCATTCATAAAGAATGGAAGGGAAGACTGATCACCTCCCATTAGCCAGGGATACCCGGGGGTGGGGGGTGTCCAACCTGTTTAAATCTGAAGAGTGCCTGACTGTGTGAATCTGTATGTATGGCTCAACCGCTTTGGCTATGGAGTCTGAGTGGGCTGAACCCTGAGTCTAGTGGAGCATCATATGGCATAATGGTCACCTACTCCACAGAATAGCCTAGTCCAGGGCTTATATAGACAGACCTTAGCTAAGATGCTCCTAAGTTCCCACGAGGGACGCAAGCAGGACAGCATCTGAAAGATCCCTCTCCTTTTTGTCTGAGACATCATTCACAATGGGAGGGAAACCCAGTAAAACAATAAAAAGGAAAGACACTGGCATTAAAAAAAAATGTTTTTTTTCTCTCTGTTTAAAAGGGCAAAGTTTTCTTAGGTTAATTGATCCATTAAAAAATGTACTTTGCCTGCCCAGAAAATTCAGTTTTTGTTTTGTTTTATCAGGTGCTTAACATCCCTAATTATATTTAGGCATGTGCTTTAAAACTTTCTAAGGTTTTAGCAATTGTCAACAAGATTTAAACTGTAAATGAGATCTCTTGACTCATAAGGCTTTTCCTTGATATACTAAGTTACTCAGGGAGTACTGCTAAACCAATGATAAACCTTGGGTTACATTTGGGTAAATGTTGTAACTACTCTAGAGGTTCTATACATTTCCTAGAGTTTAATGTTTTGATAAGGGTCATCACTTGATATTTAACCATATCTATTCTGAGTTTTTGACATTGTAATTGCTTTAATTTTCTTGTAAGATGAATTCCGCCCTAAAGGAAATTCATATGGGAGACTTTCAGGACAAATACAGGTCTTTGATATGTTAAATTCCTGGAACTGAAATGGGTAAGAATTTCCAGAAGTAAAAGCTGCATTCGGACTAAACCAGAACTAGTAACATGGGACTAGATGAACTGAAAGATTGTAATGTTGTGTCTCTTAATGTTCTGTCTTATTTTAAACATGACTGGTTCTGTAATGTTTGCTCCTCCAGACTAGGGAAAACTTTTTCTTAAGTTATCTGTAACTTACAGAGATGTAAAAGTACTCATTTGTAAACATATCGAGGCATTCAACTTTTCTGTCTACCTGAACCCTCTGAAACCAAAAGGTCTCAGTAAGTATTCTTTCTTCCTTGGCATCAGTCATTTGCATAAGTTCAATAAGAATCTGTTCTCCTTGTAACAGGACACCATAACACTCTGGTTATTTTACCAAGGCTTTGACTGGAATGTCATATTTGAAAAGACTCAGATATGACCAGACAGCTTAAAGAACCTAAGGTTGACTTTATAAAACCTGGAGCCATAAAGCCCTTTGGAACTGTTGGCCTGATACCTTGCTTACAGAGTTCCCAGCAGCCTCACCAGGTGAGTAAAGGATGTCACTTCCTGGTAGGAGCAGGAGCCTCAGGATACTTTGGGCACGTCAGGAAGAGTAATTTGCCTAAATCTGACAGGTATTGCAGGCATGTCTGATGCCTGAAGTATGTGGCTTGGCTTTTGGCCCAGAGAGACTACTAAAAGTTCAACCTAGAGATTCCTTATAAGAAGTTCCAGCAAAGCAGATTCTAAAAGATCTATATGAACACTCACTGTTCTTGCTGAGCTTATGTAAATAATTAGGACAAGTTTGTTAATGCTGGACTTGTTTTTCAAATGAATTAGTCCTGATTTGGATATCTCTGGGAATAAAGGTTATTTTAGAGAGAAAAATTAGTTTTTTTAAAGATTTTATTTATTTATTTGACAGAGAGAAATCACAAGTAGGCAGAGAGGCAGGCAGAGAGAGAGGAGGAAGCAGGCTCCCTGCTGAGCAGAAAGCCTGATGTGGGGCTTGAACCCAGGACCTGGGATCATGACCTGAGCCGAAGGCAGCGTCTTAACCCACTGAGCCACCCAGGCGCCCCAAGAGAAAAATTAGTTTTAATAACACACCTTTATGGATGTTAAATTCTAGATTTGGTTGTCTTTAAACGTTTGTTTACCTAAGCTAGATAACTTGAGGTAAACTTCATAGAAGTTGCTTGATAACTCGTGTAGACAACCTTGCCTTTGCCAGTCAGTCAGCCCCAGATATAAGGAGGGAACTTCAAAATATTGAAGGATTTGATGGGGCACCTGGGTGGCTCAGTGGGTTAAAGCCTCTGCCTTTGACTCAGGTCGTGATCCCAGGGTTCTGAGATCAAGCCCCACGTTGGGCTCTCTGCTCAGCGGGGAGCCTGCTTCCTCCTCTCTCTCTGCCTGCCTCTCTGCCTACTTGTGATCTCTATCTGTCAAATAAATAAATTAAATATTTTTTAGAAATTTGAAAGATTTGAAAGGAAGAATCTGACTGAGTTAGTGGGAATAGTGGAAATAGCCACTGAGGACTATGGGTCATGCTTGCGGCGGTGAGAGCTCTCTTACAGACTCTGCAGGAAAAAGGGTATTGGGTGTCAGCAATGAAAGCACAGCTTTCTTCAGAGCCTCACCACTTATTTAGACTTTGGTCTCCATGAGGGAGTTTCTTGGGACAGTGGGCTACTGCAGTCTGTGGATACTGCGGTTTGTGGAGATGGCGCAACCTCTCTATGAACTGGCTAAGGGAGGACTCACTATGGTAGAGTGGACAACTGAGGCAGAAGGAGCATTTCAGGAATTACAACAGCCTTATTGAGTGCCCCAGCATTGGCCATCCCAGATGTTATGAAGCCCTTCCACTTGTATGTGGATAAAAAGGCAGGGGTGGCTGAAGGAGATTTGACTCAGACTCTGGGGCCTTGGCAAAGGCCAGTAGCCTATCTTAGCAAGAAACTGGATCCAGTAGTGGCTGGGTCCCTCTTGCCTCCGCATAATTGCTGCCATGGCCCTCCTGGTTGAGGAAGATTTAAGATATTTACAGAAATGGATTAAATTAGACTATAAAGGGGATTGGGCTAAGACTAGAACAGGAAAGTTAATTCTTCCTCGAAGACTAGAAGAAATTAGTAAGCCAAATACATCAGGGCACTCATCTGGAGACACGCAAGCTTAAAGAGCTTATGGGCAAGCAGTTCTAGGTTTCTGAATTAGGGCGTATAGCTCAGGATGTGGTTGATAGATGTTCTCAATGTCAGGCGGTAAATGCAGGAGGAACTAGAATGGGAAGGGGAAAAGAAAGAGGTAAGGAACCAGGAATTTATTGGGAAATAGATTTTACAGAGATGAAACCGGAAAATAGGGCACAAGTATATGTTAGTTTTTGTAGATACCTTTTCAGGCTGGGTAGGAGCTTTTTCCACCAAACATGAGATGGCAGGAATGGTAGCCAAAAAAGCTACTAGAAAAAATAATTCCCAGGTTTGGGCTGCCTCTTACGATTGGGTCAGACAATGGCCCTGCATTTGTGAGTTCAGTCTCACAGGTATTGGCCAAAGCAGTGTGCACTAATTGGAAACTACATTGTGCCTACTGGCCCCGGAGCTCTGGGCAAGTAGAAAGAATGAACCAGACTCTTAAAGAGACCTTGACAAAGTTAATTCGGGAGACTGGTGGTGGATGGGTGGATCTCCTTCCCTTTGCCCTCTTCAGGGCTCTATGTACACCCTACTTAAACAAGGTGACCCCATTTGAAATAATGTTTGGGAGACCCCCCCCCCCGCTCTGCCCTCGGCTACAAGAGAAATGAGTGATCAATCTGTACTCCAGTCACTGCAGGCATTACAGTCTGTTAAAAGAGCCCACGCAGGGATCAGGACTGCCCACACTGGGACAGAGACGGAGGTGGAGCCATATCCTTACCAACCCGGGGTCTTGGTTTGGATACGTCACCACCGAGTGGGAAACTTGAAACCTCGCTGGAAATGACCATTTGCTGTCATCCCAACCACCCCCACGGCGGTGGAAGTAGAAGGCATCAGGGCCTGGATACACGCAGGTCACGTCAAACGAGCTGAGGACGAGGACGCCCCCCAGAGATGGATGCCGCTGCCGATGGACCCTGCTGGCTCAGAAACAATGAGTTCATTGAGTTCATTGTTGCTCCTATTGTTAAAGTATAGGTGGGAAATATAGACAATAAGGGCTTGACACACTATTTCTAGAAAAAGAGGGGGATCTGCATAGCCGTAGGAAAGAAATGCTGTTTCTGGGTAAATCCCACTGGAGTCATTAGGATAGTCTGGCAGCCGTTAAAAGGGGGGTATAGAACTGGCTGAAAAGTCAAAGATTTGACTAATCTCCAAAGAAAAGGGGGGAATGTAAGGGCCTGTTTTAGCCAGAGCACTTCCATCCAGGTTAAAAAATAACCTTGTTGTTTAACCCTTAAACTGTCCCTGCCCCCCTTTCTCCAGGGGACTTACCAAAAACAAGTCCCAGAAACCAGTCCCAGGTAACAAAGCCCAAATACAAGGGTAGGTCAGGCCAGGTGGAGACATCTGATTAGTGGGGGGATACATACTGTCTCCCTGGTTACCAAGGAGTTTGGGCCCTGCCCTATGGGGGACTTTTGGGCGCCAATTCTGGCCAAGATGATAGGCTGGTTCAAATATCTATTAGGGTCCATTGTAATTCAATTGGTCACTTATGTATGACCTAACATGACTGTGCAGCTTTCTCTGTGTGTTACAATTTCATTGGCCACCTGTGCATGGCCAGGCCCAACCACATGGCCTTTGCCCTTAAAAGCTAGTCTGTGAAGCAGAGAGAGGTCACCCTCTCTGTAAGAGGCGCAGCCCTGAATGTTCAGTTTGATTCTTGATGCTTGGCATGAAATAAAGCTTTGCTTGACCTTCGCTTTGTATCAGTCTCGCTCCTTTAATCACGGACCCAATATTGGGGGACCTAACACAATGATCCCAACTTGGGGGCAACTGAAGAGCCTCACAATGCAGGCACAGGAACTGTTGGAGGGTCAGAAAATTAAAAGTGAACCTGAAATGCTTTTTCTAGCCATGATAGTGCTTGTTGCCTGCCAGGTGTCCACTGCATATGCGGATAGACTTACTGGGCCCTTACTCAAGCCCTGCGAACTTGCCAAACAAGTGTTTGATAATACACAAAATTTACTAAACTCAAATGGTCTTACTTCCTTTCTTTATTCAATTGCTGTCACCCTAACTTTGGGATTCCTATCCCTCCCGCAGCTCCAATCCAGCCTCCATGAGCTTCATTTAAAAAATAAAAAAGGTAACATGAAGCCCCCAGTTTTGTTTTTCTTTTTCAACATTTCCTTAGCAATTCAGGGTCTCTTCTGATTCCATACAAATTTTAGGATTATTTGCTCCAGCTCTTTGAAAAATATCAGTGGAATTTTGATTGGAATGGCATTAAAGGTATAGATTACTCTAGGATGTATAGACATTTTGACAATGTTTATTCTTCTGATCCAAGAACCTGGAATGGTCTTCCATCTTTTTGTGTCTTCTTCAATTTCTTTCATGAGCGTTCTGTAGTTCCTTGAGTATAGATCCTTTATCTTTGGTTAGGTTTATTCCCAGGTATCTTATGGTTCTTGGTGCTATAGTGAATGGAATCGATTCTCTAATTTCCCTTTCTGTATTTTCATTGTTAGTGTATAAGAAAGCCACTGATTTCTGTACATTGACTTTGTATCCTGCCACATTACTGAATTGCTGTATGAGTTCTAGTAGCTTGGGGTGGAGTCTTTTGGGTTTTCCATATAAAGTATCATGTCATCTGCGAAGAGATTGACTTCTTCATTGCCAACTTGGATACCTTTTATATCTCTTTATTGTCTGATTGCTGTTGCTAGGACTTCTAATACTATGTTGAACAAGAGTGGTGAGAGTGGGCATCCTTGTCGTGTTCCTGATCTCAACGGGAAGGCTGTGAGCTTTTTCCCATTGAGGATGATATTTGCTGTGGGTCTTTCATAGATAGATTTTATGAAGTTCAGGAATGTTCCCTCTATCCCTATACTTTGAAGCGTTTTAATCAGGAACGGATGCTGGATTTTATCAAATGCTTTTTCTGCATCAATTGAGAGAACCATGTGGTTCTTCTCTCTTCTCTTATTGATTCGGTCTATCACATTGATTGATTTGCGAATGTTGAACCATCCTTGTAACCCAGGGATGAATCCCACCTGGTCATGGTGGATAATCTTTTTAATGTGCTGTTGGATCCTATTTGCTAGGATCTTGTTGAGAATCTTAGCATCCATATTCATCTGTGATCACCAAGACAGCATGGTACTGGCATAAAAACAGACCCATAGACCAGTGGAACAAAGCAGAGAGCCCAGATATGGACCCTCAACTCTATGGTCAAATAATCTTCGACAAAGCAGGAAAAAATATATAGTGGAAAAAAGACAGTCTCTACAATAAATGGTGCTGGGAAAATTGGACAGCTATATGTAGAAGAATGAAACTCGACCATTCTCTTACACTGTACAAAAAGATAAACTTGAAATGGATAAAAGACCTCAATATGAGACAGGAATCCATCAGAATCCTAGAGGAGAACATAGGCAGTAACCTCTTCAATATCAGCCACAGCAACTTCTTTCAAGATATGTCTCCAAAGGCAAAGGAAACAAAAGCGAAAATGAACTTTTGGGACTTCATCAAGATCAAAAGCTTCTGCACAGCAAAGGAAGCAGTCAACAAAACAAAGAGGCAACCCACGGATTGGGAGAAGATATTTGCAAATGACAGTACAAACAAAAGGTTGATATCCAGGATCTATAAAGAACTTCTCAAACTTAACACACACAAAACAGATAATCATGTCAAAAAATGGGCAGAAGACATGAACAGACACTTCTCCAATGAAGACATACAAATGGCTAACAGACACATGAAAAAAATGTTCATCATCACTAGCCATCAGGGAGATTCAAATTAAAACCACATTGAGATACCACCTTACACCAGTTAGAATGGCCAAAATTAGCAAGACAGGAAACAACGTGTGTTGGAGAGGATGTTGAGAAAGGGGAACCCTCCTACACTGTTGGTGGGAATACAAGTTGGTGCAGCCAATTTGGAGAAGAGTGTGGAGATTCCTTAAGAAATTAAAAATAGAGCTTCCCTATGACCCTGCAATTGCACTACTGGGTATTTACGCCAAAGATGTAGTGAAAAGAAGGGCCATCTGTACCCCAATGTTTATAGCAGCAATGGCCATGGTTGCCAAACTGTGGAAAGAAACAAGATGCCCTTCAACGGACGAATGGATAAGGAAGATGTGGTCCATATACACGATGGAGTATTATGCCTCCATCAGAAAGGATGAATACCCAACTTTTGTAGCAACATGGACGGGACTGGAAGAGATTATGCTGAGTGAAAAAAGTCAAGCAGAGAGAGTCAATTATCATATGGTTTCACTTATTTGTAGAGCATAACAAATAACTTGGAGGACATGGGGAGATGGAGAGGAGAAGGCAGTTGAGGGAAATTGGAAGGGGAGGTGAACCATGAGAGACTATGGACTCTGAAAAACAATCTGAGGGTTTTGAAGGGGCGGGGGGGTGGGAGGTTGGGGCAGCCAGGTGGTGGGTATCATGGAGGGCACGTATTGCATGGAGCACTGGGTGTGGTGTAAAAAACAATGAATTCTGTTATGCTGAAAAGAAAGAAATAAACCAAAAAAAAAATTTTTTTTTGAAAAAAATTTAAAAGGGGGGAAACTGCGGTGACCAGAGAGAAAGCTGACAGGATCCTTGGTGTCCTAGGGCCAGGTCAGAGACCAGCTCCACCCCCCAGGGTTCAGCTCTGAAGAGCGGTCAGAACAGCAGCTTGCAGACACTCAGCTGATCAATACAATGATCAAGATGCATCCTATGTGACTGTATGGTGCTTGAATCCTATGAAACTGCTCTAAACACAGGTCCTCTTAGCAGCATTGGCTGTGACCCTCTGGATCCCACTCTTTCTGTCTCTTTCTTTCTCGTTGCCACCCCCAACTCAGGCTTCTGCATTCAGTCAAGGCTAGTCCCTTGGCAATCCCTGCAGGGGCTCAGGTCCTAGTGGGGTCCCTGCAGGTTAAACACTTCTTAGAAAAGAACAATCTTCAAAAAAATAAAATGGATTCCAGATTCGCTAAAACATAAAATGCACAATCCACTTTTAAAGGACACATGAGCAGGCATTCAAAGAAACAAATGTGTGACTCTAATGATAAAGTCAACAGAACCGTATTCTCAGAGCACCCAGATGTGGGATCAGCACTGCCGGCTCCCAGGCAGCTCCAGGAACTATGTTCAAAGAACTGAATAAATATGTATTGAAGGAATGTGAGAAAATCTTGCTATTAAATGGCAAACAGAAATGAAATCTGAAGAAAGAAGCAGAATGAACCAAGAAATATATATATATTATATATTTATTATATATATATATCTATATATAGTGAAGTTCAACAGGTAAAAGCATTGAATGCCTGGGAAGGCAGAATGAAGACTCAATGAGGTTGAATAGAAATAGAAATTAATTAAAAAAAAAAAAACTACCCAATCCAAAATACACGGAAGAAAGATTAAAGAGAAACTAAGAAAACCTCAGAAATCCACAGGAGAATTAAAAAAGACAAATAGAGTCCTAAAATGAGAAGGAGGAAAAAAGAGCAGCTAAATCAGGAAATCTTGTGTCAAAATTCCTCCAATTTGGTGCAAAACCCTTGAGCATACAGATCTGAGTCACTCGCCCCAGAAGAGCAGCAAGAGCACACACAGCAAGGCTCATCCGTGTCCCCTGAGGAGAATCAAGAAGACAATCTTCAGCGAGAGTTCACGACACCTTCTGCACAGGGCGTGGTGGTTTGAAAATGTTCACGGATTCACTGACTCTCCCATGAAGCAGTAGAACGAAATCTCCTCCTCTTGTGTGTGGACTGGGCTCAGTGACTCCCTTCTCATGGACAGAATAAGCGGGACGTGAGGCTGTGTGACATCAGAGATTAGGTCGCAAAGGGATGGTGGTGCTCTGCTCTCTCCTCCTCTATCCCTCCCTCAGATCATGGGTTTGGGAGAAGCCAGGGGCCATGTGAGAAAGACCCTCACTGTGGAGAGCCCCATGCAGGGAGGAGCTGAGGCTTCCCCCTGAGAGCCAGCAAGGGACTGTTGCTCCTGCCAAAGCCACACATGGGAGCGGGAGTGCAGATCCTCCAGCCCCTGTCACGTCTCCATGTCACCGGGATTCTAGTCCCATCCTGAGTGTAACCTAACAAGCAGTCTCGGCCGGGGCTGTGATCTCACAGGTCAGATCCTCGGGAATTTATTGCAATGATGATGTCATTTGGAGTTACTGAATCGTGTTACATTTGGTTACATCATAACAGAAACTCACAGACGCCAGAGCCTGGACCCGGGGTGCTGGCAGCACACACTGTGCACGAGGCAGGTGCTCTGGAGCGGGACCAGGGGTGCAGTCGGAAGGACTTGGAGGTCAGAGTTTAGGAGAAACAGATCAGCAGGACTGCTGGACATTTTCCAGGAAAGGGGCAGAGACCGTAGGAAAGGAAAAGAGGCCTCCAGAGCCCTACAGTTCTCCTGGGGACAAGCAGCTGAAGACTTAGTCACTGCAAATACAGCTCCGTGTCCCGGAAAGATGCGTCAGCGCCTGCGCAGAAAGGCTAAGAAATACGCCAGACCAGGTGCTCTGTACACCATGTGTGCTTTTAGTACAGAGACACAGGTGGACCGTGACCTGACTGAACAGCGGTGCCAAGCAAACTGTCACGTGATGAGGCTGAGTGGCTCTATTAACAGCAGAAGTAAAAGATTTGAGAATAGGATGCATTGTTGGAGATGAAGAGTTTCCCTTCGTGATTAATCTAACAGAATGAGCGATCTCACAAGTGCAGACAGAAAGGAGACCAGCGGTGGCCCAGGGCTAGGGGTAAGGGGGAGAGGATCCAATGCAAGGTGTCAGCAGGAAACTCTAGAACCAGGGACCTGTTCTGTATACTCCTTGTTGGACTAGTTCCATGAGTCTAAACAATGGTTGACATTCATCTAACTGTACAACTAGGGCTGAGAAACTTCTCTCATGAAAACCATAGAAATAAGACAGAAGTAGGGAGGGAAATGCAAAGTAAAGGTAAATACAAAGTAGATAAGTAGAAATGAGATACATTTTAGATAAATATAGTATAGATAAATATAAGCTAGGAGAATTCACTGTGAGCTCTCCTGCTCCGAACTAATTTTAAGGGAAGTCCTGCAGACAAAGGGAAGTGACTGACACTGGATGGTCTCATGTACAGAATAATGAACAAAAGAAATGGTACCCTGCTGTTTTTGTACATCTTCTTCTTAATTTCTTTAAAAGACACATGACCCCAAAACACTAAGTAGTTCATGGTATTGTCTGGCTTATACTGTGTGTTGGTGACACGTGTGCCTATAGCAGCGCAGGGGGCTAAATGGAACTCTGTTTTGACATGTTTCTTCTCTTACTGGATGGAGTTCATTGTTTCCATAAGTAGACTGTGAAAAGTTAAAGATGCAGGTCTCTTTCTTCTTTTTTTCTTCTTTTCTTCTTTGTTTTGAGAGAGAGCGCACACAGTGGGAGGGAGGGGCAGAGGGAAAGAGAGAATCTTAAGCAAGCTTCTTACTCATCATGGAACCCAAAGCAGGACTCAATCCTATGACCCCGAGATAATCTGAGCCAAAATCAGCAATCCGCTTAATCAGCTGAGCCACCCAGGCACCCCAAAGATTCAGATTTCAATTCCTACAACTTAAATAAAAATGAATGGAAATAAATATAGCTAAAGAGCAACCAGAAGACTCAGACCATAAACAAACAAACAAACAATTGCTTGAAACCAACAGGGGTACAAAAAGAGGCAAGAAAATGGAAAATAGAAGGGACAATTCAGAAGCAAATAAGAAAATGATAGATGCAAATCCAACCATGCCAGGAAATCGTATTAAATAAAAAACAACGAAAATTCCAAGAAAAAAGTTTGGATTATCAGGCTGGTGAAGGTAGACCAACGCAATGCAGAGCAGAAAACTTGAAATGAGAAACCAAAATAAGTCAGAAGTTAAAGGGTTAAAGAATATCCCATGGGAATAAAAAGCATAAGGGATCTAGAATGTTGCATTATTCTGAAGCAAAATAGGCTTCACACCAGGAGCATCACTAGAGACAAAGAAGGACTTTCTGTGAAGATAATAGGTCAGCATCACAGCAAGACCAAGGTAATGAATGGAGAAGAACCTAATTATAAATTTCTAGCAAATGTGACAAAATAGACAAAGTATCATATTTAGAGACACATGCTCCTCTCTCATTAATGGAACAAGGAAGGATTAGAGGAATTAAACCATACCATGAGCCGAAATAGATCACAGAA
Organism: Enhydra lutris kenyoni; assembly: GCF_002288905.1. Taxonomy (NCBI): domain Eukaryota; kingdom Metazoa; phylum Chordata; class Mammalia; order Carnivora; family Mustelidae; genus Enhydra; species Enhydra lutris. Next base: position 1,009,497 of record NW_019154112.1, read on the forward strand.
TGACCATAAAATAACTCTCCATAAATGGAAAGGCAGCAAGATTATAGACTATACTCTGTGACTGTAAATAAAAATCCATAACCTGAAGATCGCTGGAAAATCCCTAAACATGTGGAGATTCATAGCACACCTCAAGAGTACGTGTCATCATGGCTGAGAGAAGCGATCACGAGGACATCAGAATTCTCTTCACCTGAATGACCACGTACAGAAATGAGAATGTGGGATCTGCAGATGCAACAAGAGCAGAGGTTGTCATTTCTCAGTTTATAGGGGCAGGAAGCCAGGCCTGAGGGAGGCAGACAGCAGGTCCCTGTGTCCAAGGGGCAGCAAGGTGTAGAAGAGGCCACACACTAAGTCCTGGGCTCCCCAGGCAGGGGAAGGGGGCCACCTATCAGGTTCCAAAAGGTTCCTCAGCCCTGTGAACACACGGGGGTGCTGCCGCGCTGCCATCCTGCACCCCCAGGGGGCGCACGGGACTGAGCTGAGTCAGGTCCAGATGGCTAAAGGGCAGGCTAAGTGTCAAGAGGGGAGGAAGTACCTTCTGAGTGCCTGGGGCCGGGTACAGGGGTGGGGCGGGGTTCCGCGGAGAGGAGCGCTCTGGAGCCCTGCCCCCTGTCTGAGTTGCCATCTGTCCTCCCCACAACCCTCTCTCCAGCCCCTGGATGACAAGCTCAGGAAAAATGAAAAGTGGATCCTTGTTCCTCCTGGACCCATTCTCTCTCTTACAGCTATTTTACAAAAGACACTCTTTTATCTTAGAATAGTTGGGGATTTACAGAGAAGTGACAATGTTAGTGCAGAGTCCCTGTGGACTCCACACTCAGTTGTTCTGTCGTTAACCCCAATCTCACCGTAGTGCATTTGTCACAGCTAATGACACAATATTCGCACACTACTACTGATCTTCACAAGGGATCTGCTTTCATGGTTTTTTTTCTCTCCCAAAATCCCATCCAAGTTACCTCTTGAGTCCCATCATGCCTTCATTGGGCTCCTCTGGCTGTGACCATGTCTCAGACTGTCCCTGTTTCTCATGACCCTGACATGTTTGAGGAGATGGTTCGGGTACTTCGTAGACTGTCTCTCATTGTGAATCAGGCTGACTGAGGCTGTGAGGTTTGGGAACACCACACCTGGGCGGGCCATTCTCCACACAACATAGCAAGAACATACAGTGATCACTCGCTCATCACGGATGAAGTTCACCTTCACCCCCTGGCTCAGGTCGTCTAACTCAGATGCTCCCTGTGAAGTCCCTTCTTTTGCTTTGTCCCCTTCCATAACGTAGTTTTTGGAAGGAAGTCAGGATGTACAGCCCACCAGTAAGGGCTGTTCCGCTGGGACAATTTGCATGCAGGTTGTTGTGCAGACATGAGCTCTCAAATGACTTGGGTAAGTACCTTACGGGGGATCAGCAGCTTCTGTGCTTAGTCTGTGTCTGACTTTATAAGAACCCGCTGACCGTTCCCAACAGCTATGCTGTTCTGTCTTCCCGCCGTTAGTGACTGAGGCTTTCTGTGGCTCCCCGTCCTGGTCAGCAGGTGGCACTGTCAGTGTCTGGATTCCCACCATCTAACAGTGTGTGATGGCAGATCACTGTTGTCACCTGCATTTCCCCGGTGACACCTGCTGCTGAATATCTTTTCATGTGCTTATTACGCATGAGTGTATCTTCTTGAGTGGTCCAGATTTTGGCCCATTTTTAAATAATCATTCTTAATATTTTTATTGTGAAACCCACCAGTCTTTCAAATGAATTTAAAAAATTTTCAGTATTATTTAGTGAAAATTCTCATGTTGTCATACATCAACACTTACTACTCATCTTTCATATATCATGAGAAACACCATTATAATATGCTTGGAAAATCCTCAGACCTATTCTCTAATGAGTGTCCATCATAATTTAAGGGGTATTTTCTCCACTCAAAAAAAAAAATCTATGGTTACAACCTACAATCATTATGTAGCAAAGCAAATCCTACTCCCACAATTTACATAGCCTGTGAGAAAATAACTCATTGTTCCTAATCCCTGTGACAAGGCACTTCAAGCACTCTCATCAAACACCCGTGCGAACAGCGGTATGGCACATGAGTGAGATAACATGGGCTGAATAACTTTGACACAGCTTGACTGCGACTAAGGGAAACATAAAATCTATCAAAGCCTCAGCTAAATAATGTGTTAAGATTCACAAGAATGTGTTTCTCGTATTATATAGAAAAGAACAGGCCATATAATCTCTTAGAAAAAGGAAAACTGCATCAATATTTTCATACTGAAAAACAGCATGCTCCCTGGGTATGTATGACATCGGATATTCGGAAGGACCAGGAGTAAGTGCAGATGGTATTTCTGAACACGCAGCCTTACTATATCCCCCAGGCCTAGCAGTCTGGACACTTTGCAGCACCATGGAAGAGGCATTAGACAATCACAAAGGTACGTTACTGCAAACTCACCTGCCACGAGACTCACTTAGTCCACGGTAAGAGACAGCAATGACACAGACAAGATCTTGTCAATTACTGATTAGATGCACCCAGCAAGAAAAATTGTTACGTTAATACATCTCATGTACATGAAGCACCAGTTTCCAGAAGACTATCAGACACCTCCTGCCTCTTGTTGCTCAGCCTGAGAGTTCATTTCTCACCACTTTCAACGTTATACCCTGAAAGCCAAGGAAGATAAAAATAGAAGGGTGAGAGATCTGGTAAGAAAAATCCAGTTCCTTTCCTATCAAATGTATGTCTCTCAAGTTAAACACAGAGGAAGTAACAAACTTCAAAAGGTCCACTGAGTTCTCTGGAGCTTCCCATCCCAGCAGAACAACTTTTTTTTTTTCTTCCAAGATGTAAATTTATTAAAACTTGAGACTAGACTTACAATATCATGAACTTTCTCTGATTATACTATTCTCTTTTTTTTTAATTTTTAATTTTTTCAGCATAACAGTATTCATTGTTTTTGCACCACACCCAGTGCTCCATGCAATCCGTGCCCTCTCCAATACCCACCACCTGGATCCCCCAACCTCCCACCCCGCCCCCTTCAAAACCCTCAGATTGTTTTTCAGAGTCATAGTCTGTCATGGTTCACCTCCCCTTCCAATATCCCTCAACTCCCTTCTCCTCTCCAGCAGAACAACTTTTGCCTCTACTAGAGGATTAACGCCGGGGTGAGGGGCCAGATCCAGGCCTCGGGGCCCCGTCAGAGAAGGCCAGGCCAGCCTCGCTGCCAGAGGCCACACTTCACATTCCTACTGCGCCTCTCTACATACTCCCCACGGATGATGCAAAGAGTGTGAGTGTGAACACGACTCAGGGAGCCCATCCAACCCCGCTAAAAGCCACCAAAAGAGACTCCACTGTGGGGTAACTTCATATACAGAAACGAACACATTTGCCTCTTTACCAGTGGCAATTATGACTAGCATGCCCTTCTTAGGCACAAAAGGAATAATGGTGTATCAGGGTTTATGCACAGTTCAAAATCAATTATGAATATTTGACCATTTCATTTTAAAATTATAGATTAACCATGACTCCCCAAAGAAGATCGATTTCTTCATAAGGAAGTATAGTTTATAAAGCTGGAATGACGGTTAATTCAACTACAAAAACGCATACACAAAAGCCCTACTTTTTCCTTCCCAACTTGCTTGGTTCATACAGTTGATTCTACCACACAAGTGTACTATCATCCTAGCACAGAGTAAAATACTGATAAAATGCCTCGGTTAGCAAACTGACGGCCGCTCCTTGACGACTGCATTGACTGCGGCATTTAGGTAGAGCTGAGAAGCAGCACTCTGAGGCACAGTTTCCTTCTTCCTGTTTTGCGTCCCACAGTGATTATTAAAGGAAGGAATCTGGTCTGTAAAAGACTGCGTCATCCACTCCCCTTTTGGAATGTCCCCGAAAGTTGATTCTCTGCTGTCAGTTAGTCCTGCGGAAGGGAAGCTGCCAGGGCCTCTGTCGCACAGATTTTCTGCAAAAGCACCACCATAGACTGCTTCATAACCCGGGTCATATTTTTCTTCCTTAACAGCCATCCTCTCTGCATCCTCTTGGGCTAGATTCACTGCCTGAACGTCAGTGTTTCATTCAGTGCCTTCCAACTGATCTCTCACGTCTTTCAGCGTCATGTGCTTTGTGCTGGGCTCCGGGAAACTGAGCCCATCTCACACTGGATGACGGCATGACACAGCACGGACTTTCCGTGTCTGGGATCTTCTGCGGCTGAAGTCCTAATTCTAAATTTTTAACCTTAACTCCAAAAACTTCTTTACTAAAAATTTCATAAACACATTTTCCACTAGTGACTGCTATTTGTGGCTGATATCGCTGGGATTTCTGCACTAGAATATGTCCTCCTTCACATAATTCTTTACTGGAAAGAGCGTTGCTGCCTGGTGTCCTCCCCACCACAGGGGGAAATCCAACATCATATTTCCCTGGTAAAGCGGGATCATCAAGGGTTCAGCGGCTCCTCACTCCGGCCGGACAGAAGCAGACACTTCCAAAAACGGTTTCCAGCTCCAGGGTAATGATGCCCTTTGTAAACTGCGACTAGTCCTGGGTTTGTGCCCATAATCACAATGTTCAGATTGAATGTCACAATGTCCGGGAGGGTCTTGGTTGGAAGTTCAGCTTCTGCAACACCAATAAGATGGTCTACCTTTTTTTTTCCCCCACTTTAAATGTGTCTGTAATTTTTTCTTTCTTTCTTTCTTTCTTTTTTTTTTTTTTTATGTTGCGGACTTCCCAGATTTTTGGCCTCATCAGGCTTCTGGGGTTCTACTGGTTTTTTTTGTTCTGTTGCTCTGGGTTATCTTTTCCTTGCTTTTGGGGTCTCTTGTGCAGGTTCTGAGCAGGAGTGGGGTGTGGAACTTCTGCTGCATTTGCTGTTCCTTCCCCACGGCCCTATCAGGAGCTCCAGCCATCATTCGTGGACACCGGAATGTATCAACAGCTTGAGCGGCTGAAGGGAAGAGCTGTGAGCGTTCTCTGCTTCCATTCCCCACTGCCGCTCCAGGGACGGCTGCTCCTGCCCCGCCCGCGAGCTCTGGTCTCCGGGATGGTGCAGGGAACCGCCAGCTGGACGACAATAACCAGAGCCCAGAGCTGGACACGGATGTTGGCAGAACTCCGCTAGGGAGTGACGCTCAAGCTCCTCCTCCGAGGTTCTAGGGCCCCTCCTTCCTGCCAGCCCCGACCCCCATTTTTGCTCACTTTTTAAACAAGTGCTTTTCTTATTGGTCCCCTTTTTAAGGGTTTTATGAGTGGTCTACAGCAAGTCCTTCATCAGATATGTGATTTGCAAATATTTTCTCCAAGGCTGTGGCCTGAGCTTGTTTCCTGATACAACAGTGCACATCAGGACACAGGTGAATTTTTCTGGTAAGAGACATGACAAATGGCTGACTGTGCTGGGTTAGGGGTAAAGAACTTGGGTGAGGGGTGGATGAGGGGTTACCATGTGACTTCTTTTACTTTTGTGTTTCTGTGAGTATCTCTGGAATTCTCTTGTACACGCGTGAATAAAGTTTTCAAAAATACATTTCTTTAAAATCCCTAATACCTGACAGATCATCCTGAGACCATGACTGAAGACTCAGGTTCTGATCTTCTACTTTGGGACCAATCATCTTTTCACTGAACTATTTTGCCTTTGAACTTCTATTTGTGAAACAGGTGGGTTACATCGTATGGGCAAATCCTCCCACTGAAATAGCTCAAAATGCCGTATAACTTAGAAAAGCTTGAAAGCATAAAACTGGCATGCTACTATTAAATGAAACAATGAACACACTCTAAAAAGAAGGGAAAGGTCCTGCCTGGCCCCCCACAGAGCAGGGTCCTGAGACATGGAGCAAAGTCTTACGAGTCCCCTGCCCAGAGCGCAGAGGCAGACCCAGCCCTTCCAGCTCTGTGCCCTGAGAGGCTGACTTTCCTACTATCTCCTTCCCTTTGGAAGTGTAAATAAAGCCTTTACATTCTGGTTTTGATGTGTATGTACGATGTACAATATATATGATGTCACCTATACTCAGTGCGGAAAAATTATAAAATGAGAAAAGTGATAAAAGACAAAGTAAACAGAATATGATTCTCTCACCTGAGCCGTTCTGTTGCATTTGCTTCTGTTCTCTTATCTATCCTCCTGCTGCTGGAAGTCTCTCTCTCTCTCTAAGGTGAAGAGCACAGAGCTCAGGGTCCCCAGCCCTGCTCTCTCCAGATGCCATTTCCCCAGTCAGCTCCCTGTCACCCTCCTGAGAGGGCTGCCTCTTACTTCCTCCTCCACTCCCTCCCTACTCCCCTCTCTGAGGTGATGAGCTCATTTTTTCCTTACTTATAAAAGAAGGACTCACAGAATACTGCATACTCCCTCCATCCCTATCCCAGGTCTGCACCTGTGTCCTCAGCTTCTAAGCAGTGATGGGGGAGGGGCCCTCCTGTCTCAGGCTGTCCCTCCATGTGGCCACACCTGGCCCCTCATTCACTTGCATCATGTACTTCCCCCTCCCTCCTGGCTCAGCCATTCCTGCTTACAGATATGCAGGGATGACGCCCATGCAGCCACGTAAAGCAAAACTAAATCAACCAAAGTAAAATCATCCCAAAGAAACAACACTTGATCCCACGACTCCTCCAACTCCTGCCCCATCTCTATGGCCTCCGTGCAGAACTCGTCCTGACCCATCATCTCACCCCCGATGTTGTCTTTGTAGCAAATGGATAGACACAGAGTTTTAAAAGTCAAATCCTTCTGCAATATTCGGTATCAGGGGAGATGTCCCCAAGCTTCCATGTCCCCATTTCCTGTATCTCAGAGACCACCTGCATTAGTTCTTCTGGCTGATTCTCTGATTATTGCTTCTGTGTCTCTAGGTTCCCTGCTTCTCAGACTCCTTCTCTGGTCTTCCAGTTTATGCAGCAACTTCACTGAACTGGTTCCTCTTTCGCACTCTCCCATCTGCCCCATATAATTATTTGATGATTTTGATGAGCTCAATGTGCAGTACTTGCATTATTATGACACATTAGTCACAACTGAATATTTTGTAGACTATGATTGTGCCCTTTCCTGAATTGACTTTATTTTCCCCGGAGTAAATAAATATCTTATCCCTTCATTTATTTTTTTCTGTTGTGCTCCTTTAAATCCTTCCCCAGATCCCCCTGGGTAAACATTCATGAACATATTCAAGCCCACCCAATCTTCTCCCGTCTTCATGTCTGTGCAGTTGCCTGGCCTGCAGCTCTCAGTCGTGCCCCATGGGAACAGGATGCCGTGCCCCTGGGGCAGGGCTGACATCCAGAACCCCTGCAGCTCTTCCTGGGGGCCCTTAACCTCTCTCCTTCTGGCTCCTTATGGATGGGAATCCCATGTGCTCCCCTTGTTGGTTTTCTCCATCATTTGTCCCACCCTGTCTACTGGTGTCCTGTGGAAGGTGTCACTGAAAGTAGAACAGAAACTCTCACATCTGAGGAGATTTTAGGTTGCCCTCGCCCTGAGGCACACGGTGTTGTGACAGAGACTCTGTGCCAGCCAGAGTTGTCCTCGGGATTTCGGGGCCTTGCGTCATGTCTTCCAGTCCCCAGGCCTGTGTTGTTGCTTCTAGGAGTCTTCAGGGTGTCTGCCCTCCCACCCTTTCTGACATTTCACTGTGACGTGTCCTGGTGTGGGTCTCCTCTCCTCTGCTCTAGGTGAGAATTTGGGTGGGTCTCTCAACATGTGTGCTTATCCCTGTGAACTCAGAGAAATCTTCCTGAAATTGTTTTCCATTGTGTCCTATTCACTCTCCTTTTTAAAACAATTATTATTAACTTTTTGGAATCACTTGATTAAGAAACAAACAGGTCTTCTCTCCTGCTGCCGTCACCCTCCTGATTGTACGACTTCGGGGAAGGACAACTATAATCATCCAGTGTATCCACTCAATTATTCATTTCTGTTGTCATATTGTTAGATTCCCACAGCTCTTTCCTGTTCTATGATCGTACAGCACTGTGTGGAGTTGTGTTTTTGTTTCACATCCATATGCCTGGTGCATCCTGTAGATGTGACTGATCCTAGTGGTAGGGGCCTTGCTAGGTCTCCTGATTTCTGCTTTCATGATATCGTGACATTTCTCCACACAACACTCATCTCCGGAGCGAATTACGTTTTCCTCTGTCATTTCTGCTTCATGCTCATCTTCCAAATGACACTGCCTGTGTCCTGTCACCGGAGTGTCACCCTTGCTCTGCACTATTGCTCCAGAGGCCAGCTGATCCTGAGTCCCTGGAGGCTCCAAATGTCCACTGGATGATGGACTTTAGTGTGATTTGAGCAGGTGAGTTACACTGATCCTTAATGTCCTCCTGGGCTCTGAGCCCAACAGCATGCCATCACAGAACATTCTGGAACATTGCAACAGTTCACTTGCATGGAGTGCACATCATATCCAACCCCTGATGGACAGGGGACAATGAACAAGTCAACAAGGTCTCTGGGAGCAAACCTTCTGGGCTGAACCCTGACTCCACCACCTCCTTGTCTCTGAGTCTCCCTTTCCCTCTCTGTACAAAGGGATTCCCTAGGTGGTGCCTCCTGGGTTTGCTTTCATGGTGAACTTGACCCTCTGTGCAAATCACATGGTGAAAATCCCTTAAACATGTTAATTGTTCCATTCTTTTTTTTTTTTAAGATTTTATTTATTTATTTGACAGACAGAGATCACAAGTAGGCAGAGAGGCAGGCAGAGAAAGAGAGGAAGGGAAGCAGGCTCCCCGCTGAGCAGAGAGCCCGATGCGGGGCTGGATCCCAGGACCCTGAAACCATGACCTGAGCCGAAGGCAGAGGCTTAAACCACTGAGCCACCCAGGTGCCCCAATTGTTCCATTCTTTATACTTACCTTCATCATATTGATTAGTGCTTAGATAAGCTCTACGGAAGCTCTTGGAATTCCAAGTCAAAGGGCCTCTGCAGGGCGGGAGCGAGGGGATCACCCGGCGGGTACAGGGACGCAGGACCCTCGAGGAAGTCGCCTCTCCACGGCCCCCGGTCCCGCCCCGGCCTGTGCTCCCCCGTCGCTCCCCGCCTGCAGCCCTGCTCTCCCCCACTCGGTGTCCCTCCCCCTGCCCTCCCCGCAGCCTTCATCTGGTCCCCGGGCCCCGCGCCGGGAGGAGGGTCGGGCGGGGTCTCAGCCCTCCGCGCCCGCAGGCTCCCACTCCCTGAGGTATTTCAACTCCGCGGTGTCCCGGTCGGTCCGCGGGGAGCCCCGCTTCATCTCCGTGGGCTACGTGGACGACACGCAGTTCGTGCGGTTCGACAGCGACTCTGCCAGTCGGAGGGCTGAGCCGCGGGCGCCGTGGGTGGAGCAGATGGAGCAGATTTATTGGGACCAGCAGACTCAGATCTTCAAGGACAGCGCTCAGGCTTTCCGATGGAACCTGAACACTCTGCGGGGCTACTACAACCAGAGCGAGGCCGGTGAGCGACAGGGTCCGGGTCCACGTCAAGGCCCCCATTTTCCGATATCCCGGTCTCAGTATCACCCCGAGTCTGAGGGACCCTCCCCCACCCCCGCCGCCGTCCCCCATCCTTAAGCCTGAAGAATCCGGGGGAACATTTAGGCGGTTTTACTTTCTGTTTGGACTTAACCCCCTGCCTGTCGGGCTGGGCCAGGGTCTCACACCATCCAGAGCATGTACGGCTGTGACGTGGGGCCCGACGGGCGCCTCCTCCGCGGGTACCGTCAATACTCCTACGAAGGCACGGATTACCTCGCCCTGAACGAGGACCTGCGCTCCTGGACCGCGGCGGACACGGCGGCGCAGATCTCCAGACTCAAGTGGGAGATGGCCGGTGTGGCAGAGCTCTGCAGGACATACGTGGAGGTCACGTGCGTGGAGTTGCTCCGCAGGTACCTGGAGAATGGGAAGGAGACGCTGCTACGTGCAGGTACCAGGGGCCGCGGGGTTCCCTGATCTCCCCTCCCCTGGGGCTGGCTTCCCACCAGGAAGGGAAAATGGACTCAGTGGCAGAACACCGACCTCCCACGGGTGGGGAGAGGGAGGTCCGCCTGGGTGTTCATGTTCCTACTAGAGAGTGACTCAGCCAGAGGGCGGCTTTTCTCTAAAGGACAATGGAGGAATCCAGTCTTTCCCAGGAGAAGGTGGAGACCATCCCTGCAATAACCCATCAGCGGTTCCCTTTGACCCTAGCAGCCACCCTGGGAACCATGGCTTAACCTCTCAAGGCCTTTTTCTCCAATACGAACATCTTTGGAGGTCTGACTGGGTGTTTTGAGTCATTCAACTCCCATCACAGTCAGGACCATTAGTGCGCTCGCCCCCTTAAACCTACAGCCTCCTATCCTGGACTCTCTCCCTGAGTCTAGAACTTTCCAGGATTAGAAGAGCCCAAGGGCTGGGTTGGTGATGGGTTTGTGCCTCTTCTATCAGAACCAATACCCAGTCCATCTCAGGATGGTCACATGAATGCCATTTCAGTGGCCTATAAAGGTAAACCCAAGTGTGGATTTCTGATTCTCTTCCTCAGAACCCCCCAGTTCACACGTGACCCGCCACCCCACCTCTGAAGGTAATGTCACCCTGAGGTGTTGGGCTCTGGGCTTCTACACTGCGGAGATCACCCTGACCTGGCAGTGAGATGGAGAAGACCAGGATGCAAAGTGTGTGGAGACCAGGCCTGCAGGAGATGGAAACTTCCAGAAGTGGGCAGCTGTGGCGGTGCCTTCTGGACAGGAGCAGAGATACACATGCCACGTGCAGCATGAGGGGCTGCCCAAGACTGTTACCTTGAGATGGGGTAAGGAGGGTTTTGGGTAGAGCCTCTTCTCAGGGAAAGCAAAAGGCCTTCTGGAGAACTTCAGCAGGGCCAGGACACTTACCAGAGCTCTGGACCCCTCACCTTCTCTCCATTTCCAGACCTACCTCCTCGCACCATCCCCATCACGTGGATCATTGCTGGTCTGGTTCTCCTAGTGGTCACTGCAGTGATTGGAGCTGTGATCTGGTGGAAGAAGTGCTCAGGTAAGGAATGGAGTGGGCAGATCTGAGGTTTCTTGTTCTGCTGGGGGATTCCCTCGGTAGCAGACTGTCCTGCCTTGTTACTGGGAAGTACCATCCTCACAAATGGACTTGCCTGCTCTGGACCTGATCATGAACACTCACTCTGTAGCAAACGCTTGTGAAAATGAAGGACACATTTTCATGTTGTTAATTCTGGTGATGGGGACCTCATGCCCAGCAATCACAGGACGGAGAGGGAAGTCCCTGCTGAGGACAGAACGCCAGCAAGTCAGGTGACCCAGTGACTCCTCACCTCATTTTTCATGTTTTCTGTCGTGTCCTGGGTGTTCAGTTACAATTCTGGAAACTTCATTTACAACCAGGACTGGGAGCTTCCTCTAGGATCTCATGACCCAGCCCTGTCCCAGGCCTCTGACATGATATTTTTTTCCCAAAGGAGAAAAAGGACCAGGCTACTCTCATGCTGCACATAAGTATGGAGGGGTGATCCCTGAGCCCCTGGGATACTGTAGACAGGACCCCATGGGGAGGTCACCACCCCGTAGTGCCTCCTTTAGTCTCTTCTCCTGTGGGCTCTGACCACGTCCTGTTTGTTCTCCCCTAGGCGATAACAATGCCCAGGGATCTGATGTGTCTCTCACAGCTGCTAACGGTGAGACCCTGGAGATCCTGACATGGGGAAGGGTTGAGGCATTAGGGACACTTTGCGCATGAGGGGAGCTTCTCAGATGTCCCCACTTATGGGACTGACCTCAATTTGTACATTATTTTTTTTCACAGTGTGAGACCAGCTGCCTTGTAGGGACTAAGAGGTGGAAGATTTCTTCACACCCCCACTTGGTGACATCAGCAACCCCTGACTTCTCTTTGTGCAGATATCAGAACGTGTCTGTGTTCCTTTGAGCATATATGAGGACATGAGTAGATTTGCCCACCTGACCCCTCCCTATTCTGATTTTATTCTCCTTTCTGATGTGCTTTCTTGTTCCAGCAGAGGCAGGGCTGGACCATCTCCATCCCTGTCATTGTTTCATGTTGGGCTGAGTACAAATGACTTATTTCTGTATTGAAAATGAGAACCCAGACATGAGTTGTGTTTCCTAATTCTTCCATATGGGGTAATAAAAGAGGAGATTTGTAAAATTAAGACAGCAAATAAATGGAAGCGCTGAGAACCTTCTAGAATCCATGCGTTTACTGTGCTGAGTCTGTTGTGGGTGGGGGCAGAAGGCTGTGAGGAGACAAGCGGGGATGGAGCCTGTGCCAGTGTGTGCTCAGTGCATCATGGGGGTGACGTGCTTACCCCTCAGCTGGGTCATCTCTCTGCTCTGTGTCCTTGGCCCTTGTGTGGAAGCTTGTCTCACTAGGAGCTGTGATCACAGGGACTTGGATATCACCTGTCACCATGACCTTGTGCAGCAAGAGCTTCCTGTGATTGGGTCAGCCTCCCCTCGGGCCTGGGTTGGGTCATAGCCTCCATTCCGGGGTGGGCTTTTTTCATTGTTTCTTTACAGTGTCAGGCCGGCTCTTGCTCTTGTGTACCAGTTCTTGTCCCATTCTCCCTGGGTGACCCTGTCAGTTATAGCAGCAGGTGTCCTTTGGGCTGTGTTCCCACAGGCCTAGGTTGTCCCCTGCACACGGGTGTCTCTGTGGTAAGGAGAGATGAACTTTCAGATTCATCCATCTCTTCCCCTCACTCTAGACCTGTTTTCTAGATTATTCTTAGGATTCTGGAGATAGAGGAGGAATCTGAAGTTTCTCAGCCTTAATAAACATCAGTTAGTTTCTCTCTTCAGCTGCTCTGCCCTCTCTCCCCTACCCTAGTTCAATGATCCTAGCGCTGGCTTGGATCCAAGTTCATGGATCTATAAACCAGAGTCTAATGTAGATCTCTTTGTGGTTGGAGAAAGGACTCAAAAAGCCTGAGTACAGTGTTTCAGGAGAAAGAACTCTGTGTGTGCTGTGCTGTGCAGGAGAGATGGTGTGGGGGGAGGGGCTGAGCAGAGAGAGGGAGGGGAGGGCAGCCCTGTGAGGGGAGAAAGGCAGCACTGATGGTGAGGTGGGAGCATGTAGGGTGGGAGCTGCCTCGGAACAGCTGTGCCAGAGACTCATCTAGAAGAAGGAGTCCTCTATCTGCTCGTTCATTCAACTGATAACTGTCATGTGCCTCACACAGGACATGCTATGTTTACATCTGGACAATTCAGTGAGACTAAGAAGAGGGAAAATGTGCTGGTCTTGTGGAGAGTATTTCTAGTGTAAGGGGCAGACTACACTTGACCCTCTGACAATGTGGGGATGGGGCAGTGGCCCCCTCGTGCAGTCAGAAATCCAAGTATAGCTTTTGACTCCCTCAAAACATAAGAACTAATAGCCTACTGTTGCTGGAAACCTCACAGATAATGTGAAGAGTCACTTAACACACGTTTATGTTACATGTAGAAAACTGTCTTCTAACAATGAATGAAGCTGCAAAAATTAGTCGGAAACCACAAAGATGAGGAAATGCATGGACAGGACTTACTGTAAAAAGTCCGCACACAGGTGCACACGCACTGTGCAAACCAGTGTCATTTGGAGGTGAACTGTGTATTGTGTAAGCGCAGTAATAAGGAAAGTGTTTAAGTTGGAAGTTGGCAGGGGCTGTGAGGAAGGAGACCCAGTTAGCACCTGTGCTGAGACAGGGACGATGGCTCCTTTACTCCATTACAGATGGACTTTGCTGCATTTCCTAACAGATAGACTTTGCAGCATTTCCTAACCACCTAATCTGGGTGGTGAGTAGGAGGAATCATGAGGGCATCCAGTATTTCAGACTGCAAGTAGAAATGTGCAATGCCTTCCTTGGATATGGGGAAGATTCTGGAAGCAGGACACTGGGGGAAGCAGCATCACAGGCAACCAGTTTGGGCATGTGGAATCTGAGATGTCCACTAGAAATGCAGTGAGGTTGGCAGTTGGATACAGAGTGCAGGGGAGGAGAAATATCCGGATTGGAGAAATAAATTTGGGAGGTGACAGCATATACATGATGATTAGAGCCTTCAGCAGAGATGAGGTCACCATGGGTCAAAGGCCATAGAAGAGAAAGGAACAGGACCAAACCCTGGACTCCTCGGGGCTAAGCAGGCTGATCAGAGCGCACACCCAGAGCGCACTGCACAGCCTGGTTCTGCGTCTAGAAGGCACAGAGACCAGGGAGGCCACGGCTTCAGTGTTCACAGGAATTTCCTAGACTATGAAGATTTAGACAGTCTGGGGTAGAGTGGCTGGGTTGATAACAAGGTTGGTGCTGCTGCTGCTGGTCTTCAGATCCCACACTGAGTAGCAAGCACAGGAAGCAGGATCCCCACATGGCCGTGCATCAGCCTCTCCTGTAGGGCTTATCGCCTAAGTGATTCCTGGACCCACGCCCAACATTCTAAGATGGTGGGACTGGGGAGAGGCCTGAGTATTTGATACCAAAGCCACAGGCAATTCTGTCACTCCACCAGATAGAGAACACTGAAGTCATTGATGAGAGCCCTCATTGTGAGACACATTTAAATGGTTTTTGCAGGACATCTGGGTGTCCCACTCTTGGTTTCAGCTCAGGTCATGACCTTGGGGTCATGAGAACTAGCCCATGTTGGGCGCTGCACCCAGTACAGAGTCTGTTTGAAACGTCTTCCCTCTCCCTCTACCCCTCCCTGCCTCTCTCGCGCATGCTCTCTCTCTCACTCTCTCTCTCTCTTTCTGTCTCAAATAAATAAGTAAAATCTTCAGATGTCTTTTTGTAGGGAGAAAAATGCAAGACATGCTGGGAGATGCATTTTTTTCTCTCCTGTGGGGCACAGTCAGGTGGCAGACTGAGGAAGTTTTCATCTCAACATAAAAGGTCTGAGTTATCGAGAGTGTAGATCTTAAATGTCTGCATCACACAAAAGGAAATGGTAACTACGTGACATGATGCACGTGTTAGCTGATGTTATGGTTGTAATCACTGTGCAATACAGAAATGTATCGATCATCAGGTTGTACCCTAAACTCACACAATGGTGTATGTCAATCATATCTCTATAAAATTGGTAAAAGATGTCTGAATTCTTGCTCTTAGAAACTCTTCCCTATGTGGGTTTTTGACTCCTCATGATACATACATACAGTTACAGAGAGACGTAGGGAAGAGAGAGAATATATCGGACCTTTTTTATTTCCAGGAAAGCCACAATACAGGCTTGAGACTACACAGCCAGAAGCAGAATCCACACTGGACCCTAGACGGGGGCCCACAGACAGCCAGCGCCTGCTGCTGGGTATCGACACCACTCACTCCCCTGAGGGAGGACACTGGACCTGGCAGCTGGGACTGCTTTGCTGCTGCCCCTGAGAGCTGCATGACATGACTGTGACACTGCTCTGACCCCCTGTGCCTAAAGCACGGATCCTGTCTCAGTGTGCCTGTCACATGTCCAGAGTCAGAGTCTGGCAGGTGGTCACGTGATTGTTGAAGCTTCATGTCATGTCCAAGTGCTGGACTGTTTGACAAAGTGGGTTCTCCTCTCTGTGGATGGAGGTGTCTGGGTCCCCAACAAGATTATTGATGTATGGCATTCCTGCACATGGCAAGAGAGGTACAAGTTCTGGGAATAGACATTGGGAGCCAAGAATGGAAAAGAATGACAAATTTCCATATTTGGAGCCATGATCTGAGACTGGAACTTGATCTGGACACTGTAGGCACTCAAGTCTGCTTGGATGAGGAGTGACTCATAAGTGGCATCTTTCAACTTGTTTCCTTAATGGTTGTTATGGCCTAGGTTTGTCCACTCCAGTCCCTACTCACAGATGAGTGGAGTAGCATTGTTGATTGCTCAACACATCTTCTCCATCCTTTGTCTCTTCCTGGGATTAAAAACCCAGATCTGTGTCACCTCAGATGATCCTCATATACACACTGACATTTGATGTTTCTTTCTATTCGTACATATTTCTGGGGAGAGTATCCATAATTTCATCAGGTTTATGTGGCCTCCACAAAAGTCTGAAAACCATTCCTCTGTAGACACTGTCTATTTCATCTCTGGTCCATGAACAGCTAATGATCACAGTGTTTCAGCAGGTCCAATGATGTGATATTCATCCTCATTTTTGTTTGGAAATAACCAGTCTCAGACAGGAGAAGGGAGAGCTTTCTGGCTTATACTCACTTCCAACTTCTGTGTGTACACTCTGTGGCCTGAGTAACAGTTCCCAAACCAGGGCTGGCTCATAGGACACACAGATCATCATTGGTTTAGATGACTTACACTTTAGCACTGACTCGAATGCCTAAAACAGAGCAGAAATGAAAAACATTTATTGAGGATTCCATTTCCATCTACACAGTAGACTAAGGTTTAAGGCTGCCCCCTCTCCACGTGAGGTGATGAGCACTGGTGCTATCACCAGTTGTATGTTATATCTACATATGAAACTAATGATGTACTCTGTTGGCTAATTGAATTTAAATAAAAAAATTTTTTTAAGAAAAAAGGCTGCCTCTTCTCCTAAAAATGAAAATGATAGAAAAAACATAAAATCACCCAAAAGTACAAAACGATCAAGAGAAAAATCAATTAGTCCAAAATTTAAATATGAGCCCTAAGCCAGAGAGAATACTTGTTCTGATCCGTAGAATATTTTTCAAATCTAGAAAGTCTTAGCTTGGCTTCTTGGGTTCAGGAGCTTTACAGAGAGGAGATAAAGTCCAGAGCAGCTTCATGTGAGGAGCAGGAGAAACATCCCCTCCCTGAAAATCTGGGAATCTAAGATTTACATCCTTGGAACAGAGTGACACAAATCAAATCTGTTCTAGCTTCAAGTGCAAGAACATTCTAAAGAAATTTGCCTTTGATTCGGGAAGAAGTGAGCAAACAGCTATTTCAAAAATTTGCAGACACAGACTAAGCCGTCTGTGATTTGTAGTCCAAATTTGCTTTCCCATTGGCCATTGGTCCAAAATAGCTTCAGATCATTAGCTTAGTTTATAATTGTCCTGGATTGGTTATACCCCAAAATTTAAAGAAACAAATTTCTCTAGAGAAATCTCTATTTAACCTACATGTCTAAAAACTTACACAGAAAGTGGCACAGAGGAAAAAGGCATCTCATAGAAAGAAATTAAAGTTAAAATGAAAAAAAACAAAAAACAAAAAACCGTGGTTAAGTAACCTTAGAAAAAATGAGTAGTAAAAAGCTCATGAAACATCAATATTGGAACCATAAGATGCAATATAACAGGACCAGGATATGATACAAATATATAAACATATGTTATTTGAATATATATTATGGGTATGATAAAAAGAAAAAAATCACAAAATTTAAAATGTGGAAAAGATGGCAAAAGCAAAAGCACCTCTTAAGAAAATAACTACAAAATAAAGTGATTAATGATTAAAAATGAAAATATTACAGTTTATTCACTGAATAAGAAGTTATCAGTAAAAGAAGAATGAGTGGAGGGGCACCTGGCTGGTTAAGTATCAGCCTTCTGCTCAGGTCATGACCCCAGGGTCCTGGGTCAAGCCCAGCTTCTGGCTCCCTGTTCAGCGGGAAGCCTTGCTTCTCTTTCTGCCATTCCTCTGCTGCTCCCCTGCTCCTGTGCTCTCTCTCTCTCCTCTCTCTTAAAGAAATAAAATCTTTTTAAAAAGAGAGAGAGAAAAATGAGTGAGTCATGGAAAACAAAAAACAAAAAGTAAGACAGCGACATAAATCAATAGTGTCAATGTTAACATTGTAAGTGAGTGGCTTAAATAAGTCAATCAAAGTGCAGATTGTTAGCCTGAACACACAACAAGATCCACCTATGTTGTCTACAGTAGAAGCACTTGATCTCAGTTACAAACAGATTAAACTCAAAGGAATGGAAAAAGTTATCTTAGGCAAGCAACCATAAGAAAGCTGGAGTGGATACACTCAACCACACTCATTAGCCAAAAGGGACTTTATAGTAAAGGGGCACCTGGGTGACTCAGTTGTTAGGAGTCTGCCTTTGGCTCAGGTCATGGTCCATTGAGCCCCCACATCAGGCTCCCAGCTCAGCAGGAAGCCTGCTTCTCCGTCTCCCCCTTCCCCTACTTGTGTTCCTTCTCTCGCTGTCTCTCTCTGTCTAATAAATAAATAAAATCTTTAAATATATAAATAAAATGCTAGTAAGATAAACAGGATCATTTTGTAATGATAAAATGGTCAAGTCACCAGAAAGATGAAATAACTCTAAACATACATTCACCTAATAACTCAACACCCAACTTCTTGTAGCAAAACTGACAGAAACTGAGAAACAGACAATATGACAATAATACTTAAATGTCAATAATGTCAATAATGCATAAAACAACTATGCAGAAATCAATGAAATCAGTGAAGATAAAGAAGACTTGAACCATACTATAAAACAACAGTGTAAGTCTGACATGTAAAGAACATTCCAGCCATGAACAGAATATACATTCATTTCAAATGCACATGGAGCTTTCTAGAAGATAAGCCATATGCTAGGCCATTAAAAAACTCATTGAATTTAAAGGGGTAAAAATAATGCAAATATCACAGTGTCATGACATCAGAAATAAATAACTGGAATGAATTTGGGAAACTCACAATATTCAGAATTAACACACTTCTACATAATCAAAGGGTCAAAGATATCAAAATAAAAAACTTCAAAATTAATAGAAATAGAAATAGAAATAGAAATAGAAATAGAAATAGAAATGAAGACAGAGCATACCAACCCCGAGGGGTTCCGACTAAAGCAGTGCTGAGAGGAAATATATAGTAGGAATTGCCTGTATGAAAAAGAAACATTTCCAGTCAATTACCTGAACTTCCACATTAAGTCAAAGGAGGAAGAGGAGCAAACTAAACCAAAAGCAGGAAAAAGGAAGGAAAAAATAAAGATTAGAGCAGAAGTTAATGAAATAGAGAAATAGAAATAGAGAAATATAGAAAACTAACTGAATCAAATGTGATCCTTTCAAAGATCAACCAAACTGACAAATCTTTAACTAGACTCACTGAAAGAGAGAGAGAGAGAGAGAGAGAGAGAGATTGAGAAATGACCACATTACTGGGATCAGCAATGAAAGAGGTGCTATCAGGACTGACCACACAGAAGTAAAGAGAATTAGGAGATTATGGTGCACAATTATATGCCAAAGTATCAACTTGCTTCTATAAAATAGACAAAAACACAGAAAGACACAAATGACTAAAGCTGACTGTAGAAGAAATAGACCATCTGAATGTACCTATAATGAGGTAGAATTTAGTCAATTGTATAAACTATTCCACATAAAAGCCCAGTTCCAAATGGCTTCACTTGTGAATTATACCATATGCTGAAAGAATTAATAACAATTCTTTACAAACCCTCCCCCCCCCACCAAAAAAGAGGAGGGAACTCAACTCATTCTAAGAGGCTAGGATTATTCAGACACAAAAGCAGACAAAGATATCACAAGACAAGAAAACTACAGACCAATATCTGTATGAATGTAGACTCTCTCTCACACACACACACACACACACACACACACACACACACACAAAGGTCTCAACAAAATGTAGCAAATCAAATCTAGCAACATATAGAGTTAAACCAACCTAATGAAATTTATTCCAGGAATGCAAGATTGGTTAAACATCCATATCAATCAAGGTAAAACATATATATATATATATATATATATATATATATATATATATATGGTATATACTATATATTAATATACTAGAAATACATTAGGAAAAACCCCACATGCTTATCTTAACAGATGGACAAGAAGCATTTGAGAAAATCAGACACTTTCTCATAATAAACCTCAACTGCTAATAGAGGGAATTTCCTCAATCTGATTAAAGGCATTTAGGAAAACCCTTAAGCTAACATTTTACCTAACGGGGAAAGACTGTTGGATTTCCTCTTAAGATCAGCAACACGAAATGTTCACTCATGGCTTCTATTACACATTGTGCTGGAGGGGCACCTGGGTGGTTCAGTCATGTAATAGTCAGCCTTTGGCTCAGGTCATATCCGGGATCGTGGTCCCAGGGTCCTGGGATCCAGCCTGCATGGGCTCACTGCTCCCTGGGGACCTGCTTCTCCCTCTCCTTCTGCCTGGGCTCCCCCTGCTTGTGCTCTCTCACTCTCAGATAAATAAATAAAGTTAAATTAAATTTTAAAAGAGAAATGCCAAGTGAGGTTGGCAGGTTGTCAGTTGTGCTTCCGAAAACTAGGCACGCCTCTTGATGGGCTCAAAGCAAAAGAATCAAAGAAGCCAAAACATAGGGAAAGGAAGGGTTTTACTCACACGTAAAGGAGAACACTGGGGAAATTTCCCAAAGCAGCATCTCCCTGAACAACACACTGGGGAAGTTTCAAGATGAAGGTACAGGTGTCATGACTCCTCTGATGCAGAACACCTGAGCCTCGGTAGGAACTGCTGTCTCTGCTGCTCCTGGCACCTGGGTGACACTCGTGCCACTTGGGCCAAAGTGTCTCTGCACAGACTTGGCGCCAGAGCCGGGGACCTGCGGCTGCCACGTCCCATCAGACCCTCCTCCAAGCAAGTGAAGATGTTAAAGATACCTTTACTAGAGGAGAAATGAAGAATACCAAGTTCTAAAAATATCGAAAATGAGAAACTTGTGATTGGATCATGTAGTCAGCCTTCCATTCCTGGGCTAAGGATTATGATTCCTTTTTTTTACCCTTCCTGGAGGACAAACAGACATGCTACATAGTGTTCAGGTTAGACTCTCAGAATGCCCAGGGATATGAGTGGATATTCACAGCCTGGTCTCCAGAACATTCTCGTGATCATCAAAATTTGTTGTATGCAGGAACAAGTATGACTCTGAAAAGGAGGGGGCCACATTACAGATGAAGTGTTTGGAACAGTAAAGGAAGATGTATCATTACACGGATATAAAAAACACAATCTTCTGTCACAATCTTCTCCTGCCCCATTGACTGCAGCTGAGGAAGCATCACAACAGGTCAAAATGAATGAGGTACAAACTGACATGGGTGTGGACATGAAGCATCAGACACTACAAGGAGTAGCATTTCCTATTTCTTGAGAAGCTTTTCAAGCTTTGGAAACATTAAGTAACAGACAGCTCAACTATTTGCAATTGGAAATAGATATGAAAGATGAAATTATAATTTTGACCAACACAACAAAGAACTGAAAGGCTTGCCAAGGAGAATTCCCAAGGATTCATCACGCTACCATTTCTTCCTGTTGAAACATTCCCGTGAAGGAGACGGTTTAAAGAGCATACTTTTTATTTATTCAATGCCCGGATACACATGCAGTAAAGAGAATGGATACCGTATTCTAGTGTGAGAGCCGTCTGCTGGAAACTGTTGAAAGACAACTACAAATGGGTGTCATTAGAAAGATTGAGATAAGGGTGCTTGGGTGGCTCAGTCAGTTAAGTGTCTGCCTTTAGCTCAGGTCATGACCTCAGGGACCTGGGATCAAGCCCCATTTCTTGCTCCCTGCTTGGCATGTAGCCTGCCTCTCCCTCTGCCCCTCCCTGCTGCTTGTGCAGGATCTCTCTCTCTCTCTCTCTCTTTCTCTCAAAGAAATAAATTTTTATTTAAAAATATTTTATTTATTTATTTGACAGACAGAGATCACAAGTAGACAGAGAGGCAGGCAGAGAGAGAGGGGGAAGCTGGCTCCTCACTGAGCAGAGAGCCTGATGCAGGGCTCGATTCCAGGACCCTGAGATCATCACCTGAGCCGAAGGCAGAGGCTTAACCCACTGAGCAACCCAGGTGCCCCTCAAATAAATAAAATCTTTAAAAAAAAAAACAAAAGAAAGAAAGATCAAGAGAGAAAATGGGATGAGTTGACAGTGGAACTTCCTTTATGAAGAAAGACACCCAAAGCAGTAGGCACATAGCAAAATTTTGTAAAATCGAAAGGTCCTGCAGCAAACCGTGGAATTAAAAAACTTACTAGGGGTCCAGCTGAAAGTGAAGCTGCTGATGCTTAAAATCATTGTATTAAGGGGGCGCCTGGGTGGCTCAGTGGGTTAAGCCGCTGCCTTCGGCTCAGGTCATGATCTCAGGGTCCTGGGATCGAGTCCCACATCGGGCTCTCTGCTCAGCAAGAAGCCTGCTTCCTCCTCTCTCTCTCTCTCTCTGCCTGCCTCTCCGTCTACTTGTGATCTCTCTCTGTCAAATAAATAAATAAAATCTTTAAAAAAAAAAAAAATCATTGTATTAAGGATTCCAATACTAGTTTTTTAAAAACAGCTTTTACTACAGGAAAACTGTTAGATCACTGCCCTCAGGTCACCTAACCAAGCTGTTCACTTCTGTGTTCTTAAAGTCAAGGTTATAGAAGACTATATAGGATGTGCTATTAATTTTGTCATACTGTTTTTTAAGAAGTGTGTAAAAGTATTTTTTATCTGTTTCCACTTTTTAATGGAATCCTTCTGGGCACTGTCCTCTCCATTAGAGTGTTTTTCCAACATTATCCAAAACCTCATGGCTGTATCAGGCTCAGGATTATTTTGTCTTTTGCTCATAGGGTAGTTCTAATGTTTATGTTGAGGCATAGCAGTGAAAAAATGGAACAATGGGAAAAGCCCCCGTGTTTTGGACTTACCAACTTAAAGCCAGCGGCCAACAGCCAGGCCACATGGTCAGGCAGAAAGACAATGGAAACATGGTCTATTAAAGGAAGAGCCACAGCGGGGCTGGGCCCTTGCTCGTTATGGGAATTTGAGGTGTGCATCGAAGGAGGACATGTTGATGCCCATCACAAGAACCACCTTCTGAGTTTGGAAGTGGATTGGAATGGAGGAGTGTGTTTCCTGGTGTCCTCTCTTGGGGTAGCCACCTAGGACAGGGAAATAAGGGGACAGAGGGGGTTGTGGCAATGCAAGGAAAGGCTGAAATTCTACAGTCCACTTGCATCTTCTGTGGCCCAAAATACCAAAAAGAACTGTCCTGGTTGCCAACAAAACACCACAGAGAGCTAGGAGGCTGACCCCCCAAGTTGGAAAGCCTTGAACATAGCTGGCAAGTCAGAGCCATAACAGTAACCCCAAGGGGTGATGAAAGGGCCTTGACAGGAATGCGTATTCTGGATTGAACTTTGCTCATTCAGCGATAGATGCAAATGGTCAGAGTGCTATCAAAACAAACAAGCAAAAAACAGAGCATAGCTATGCTTCAATTAAAAATCTAAAAAAGTAAAATGCACAGAAAGGACTGGTCCTGTGAGGACAGCTCAGGGAATGTTACACGTGCACACCTCCACGCATTACCCGCAGAGCAAGATGCAGAACACGCTGAGCTTCGCAGAGATTCCCAGTCAATATGTCACCACAAAAGGTAACCACTCTCCGACTTCTGACATTATAAATTAGTCCTGGTCTTCAACTTCACATACAAAGGGTCATACTCCTGTGTGCGGCTTCTTTCACTCGGCGCCGTGTCCGTGAGATTCCCCCACACTGTAGGGTATAGCCACGGTCCAGTCTTCCTCGGGGCTGCACAGTATCCCACTGTACGGATAAGCTACAACTTATGTATTTTCCTGTCATACATATCTATGCTGTTTCACATTGGGGCCATCATACACAGTACTGCTAAGAACATTCTTGTACATGGCTCTTGGTACACATGTGGAAAAAAAGTACTGAACCAGTGAAGAATGCTCCGTCACAGTTCTTCATACCACAAACACACGACAAACCATAAAATCCCATAATGGGCATGCACACATGCTGACAGAGTAGCAGCTTCATGGAGAATGGGAACAGGCAGCAGAAACATTGTGGAAAAGGGGCGTCAGGGCCATGGAGGCGTGAAGTGCTGGTTTACACCCCTTCACAGTGTGCGCTCCCACCCAGCGTGAGTGGGGCTACAGGATGGTCCCAACCACACAATTTTTCCTGGAGGATCTGAGGAGGAGGGGCAGGGGACAGGTGCGAGTGTGACTCTACAGTCCTTCCCAAGGGAGAGGACCTCGGTATGACTGTGGTTCACCTCAACATTCTCTCATCCTACCCGATGCAGAGTCTCAGTACAGGGACGCAGGTGTGAGTGCCAGAAATGGGAAGGATTCCTAGGACACTGTATGTACTTTGTTAACCCTGATGTGGGAATTCCTAAGGACCTGAAGGGGAGGGCTGTGCCTTCACCCCATCCGGCAAAGTTGGGGCTGATGGCGAGCATAGCTACATCCCCTGGTGGTTCCCTACCTACCAGTTCTGTCCCTGTGTTTCCCTCCCCTCTATGACCAAGAGTGGACTGAGGGGGACGGGAGCTTGTCAGACTCGTGTTGCTGCCCACAGTCTAGACAAGCACAGCAGGACACATAATGTCCCTTCCAATGGCAGAAAGTGAGGTATAAATGCAGAGAAGTAGAAATAGTAACTGAGGGTAAAGGAGGGGATAAATTCGCTATGTCATGAGGGAAATCCATAGTACATCAGCTCCTCGGAAGACGTGTGAGCAAGAACAAAGGAGGGCAAATCTGCCCCAAGACATCATGCCACCAGCCAGCTCGCCACTGCCCGTATTTGTGAGCGAGAACTGCAGCGGACGACAGCTGGGTCTGATCACATAGTGTCAGGGGAATGAGAGGACAGCTGTCATTTATTAGTCACTCTTTTCCACAGCAAACCTGAGCGCCTAATAAGCACCAGGTCAAGCTGCAGCCTCAGATATGTGCTCCGAGAATGACAGTTAGTTGCTCTCTCTCCATCCCTCGCCACCAGCACCCCAGCGGCCTTCCAACATGAGGAGAATTCCACGGTCAGGGCTTCGGAAGAGACCGCCTCCCTCCACAGAAGAGGAAGACCTGTTTCCCCCACATCCTTCCCGTGGGACCTGGCCTGAGGCTCCACCAGACAGGGGAGCACACGCTGGACCTGATTCATGACCTGGGGACAGAGAGAGGCTGCCACTGTGCACAATGCATGTGACAGGGGGCGTGAGTGGCAGTGTGTCCCCCAGTCCCACGAGTGGCCGCAGTGGCCTGTGTCCTGACCCAATGGAGTCAGTGGTGAGAGCAGTGATCTCTGTGCCCACGGTAGAGGCCGGGGTTCCCTTGTGAGATGAAGCTGGACCAGCCACTGCAGGTGTGCTGTCCAGGAAACTGTTATGTCCAGAGAAGATGCACGTGCATTAAGTGTGTGTGCACTACCTTCTGTCCAAGTTCCAGCAGGGCTGGGTTCCAGGGTTTGTTCAGAGGAACAGCTGCAGAGAGCAAGTGTTCAGAGATGCTCGTCATCCCAGCTGTGAACCGCTCCCTAATCCTCCCTGAGATGACACCCCGTGATGAAATAATGCCATAAATCTCACATATCACACCTCGTGACAGCAAACGTCTTCCCTCTCTTTACAAGGGAAAGAAACATAGTAAATGTAATTTTAATGCCCCCTGCCCTGGCCTGCTCTCCTCCCTGACCTCAGCGGCTCCAGATCTGGCTGAGCACCAGACTCGTTTGTGGGGCTTCTCAGAACACACGGGCCTCTCTCCAGACCCACAGACTCCAAGTCTCCCCAGACTCACAGACTCCGACTATTTGGCACATGGCCAATGGATCACCCCCACCATACATACTTTCAGCCTGAGCTTAACTCCTTCCTTTTCCACCTGGTGAAAGAAAACATCCCATGATATGACATGCAGGAGGCAGGGCCCGAGATCCTAGATGAAATAGATAGCCTGGACCACAGGAAAGTTTCCAGAATGGTCACTACAGACCTAGGGAGGGATCGGGGACATGAAGGAAAAAGATGGCAGGGTAAGACTAACCATCTTCCTGCAGTCTGTCCTCAGCAAGGACTTTGCTCTCTGACCTGTGTCTGCTGGGAATTGGGTTCGTCACCACATTCATCGCAGTGATTAATATGTCCTTTCCTCTCACCTCTGCTTTACTACAGTGAATGTAGCAATAAGCACACAGTTAACAGGCACATGTGTGCAGAAGACACTGCCCATAAACAAGGCAGGACAGACTTCCACCTGAGCTTGAGACACTGCAGAAGGACAAGAAAACTCAGAGCACCTCCCTTCCCTACCTGAGCTCTCCTTCCTCCACATGACAGCTCCAACCACCACAGCACCAGTGACCACAACAACAATCAGACCAGCCACGATGCCCACGATGGGAATGGGGAGCTGAGGAGGGGACTCTGGGAAGAGAGGATAAGGTGAGAGTCTTAACCCCTAGGTCTCAGCCCAGACCCTACCGAAGATCTCCACAACAGCTCCTGATGTCCCTGACAGGAGGCTCTGTGCCCAGGTTTCCCTCCTTACCCCATCTCAAGGTAGTGTGCTCGGGCAGCCCCTCATGCTGCACATGGCATGCTTATTTCTGCTCCTGTGCAGAAGGCACCACTGCAGCCACCCACTTCTGGAAGTTTCCATCTCCTGCAGAAAAATAGAAACAGAAGGAAAATTTTCAGACTCTTTCTATGAGGCCAGCATTACCTTGAGCCCCAAACCAGGCAACAACCCCATCAAAAAGAATTTCAGGCCAATATCCCTGATGAAATGGATGTCAAAATTCTCAACAAGATCCTGGCTAATACAATCCAACAGTACATTAAAAGGATTAGCCATCACCACCAGGTGGGATTTATCCCTGGGATTCAAGGGTGGTTCAACATTCCTAATCAATCAATGCGATAGAACACATAAATAAGAGAAGAGACAAGAACCACATGGTCCTCTCAATTGATGCACAAAAAGCATTTGACAAAATACAGCATCCTTTCCTGATTAAAACTCTTCAGCGTATAGGGATAGAGGGAAGTTCATAACATCCATCTATGAAGAACCCACAGTGAATATCGTTCTCAATAGGGAAAAGCTGACAGTCTTCCCACTGAGATCAAGAACATGACAAGGATGCCCACTCCTGCCACTATTGTTCAACATAGCACCAGAAGTCCTAGCAACAGCAATCAGACCACAAAATGAACTAACAGATACTCAAATTGTCAAAGAAAAAGTCAAACTCTCTTTCTTTGCAGAGGACATGTACACTTTGTGGGAAAACCAGAAGTCTCTACCTTCAAATTACTAGAACACATACAGCAGTTCAGTAATGTGGCCGGGTACAAAATCAATGCACAGACACAAATTGCTTTCTTATACACTGACAATGAAATTGTAGAAAAAGAATTTGAGAATCGATTCCATTTACAATAGTACCAAAAACCATAAGATGTCTTGGAATAAATCTAACCAAAGAGGTAAAGGATCTATATTCCAGAAGTTATAAAACACCCATGAAAGAAATCAGAGAAGACACAAAAAGATGGAAAAACATTCCATGCTCATGGATTGGAAGAATAAGTATTGTTAAAATGACTATGCCCTCAGAGCAATCCATACTTTCAATGCCATCACAATCAAAATCCAATGGCATTTTTCAAAATGCTGGAACAAACAAAGCTAAAATTTGTATGGAACCAGAAAAGATCACAAGTCACCAAGAAAATGTTGAAAAAGAAAAATAAAGCTGGAAGCATCACATTGCCTGATTTCAAGCTATATTACAAAGCTGTGATCACCAAGACAGCATGGTACTGGCACAATAACAGACACATAGAACAATGGGACAGAATAGAGAGTCTATATATGGACTCTCAGCTTTATGGTCAACTAATCTTCAACAAAGCAGGAAAAAATTTCCAGTGGAAGAAAGACAGTCTCTTCAATAAATGGTGCTGGGAAAATTGGACCGCTATATACAGAAGAATGAAACTGGACCATTCTCTTACACCATACACAAAGATAAACTCAAAATGGATGAAAGACCTCAATGTGAGACAGGAATCCATCAAAATCCTAGAAGAGAACTTAGGCAGCAACCTCTTCAACATAGGCCACAGCAACTTTTAAGACACATCTCCAAAGGCAAGGGAAACTGGTGAAAATGAACTTTTGGGATTTTGTCAAGATAAAAAGCAAAGAGGCAACCCACAAATGGGAGAAGATTTTTGTCAGTGGAACTACAGACAAAGGGTTGATATTGAAGATCTATAAAGAACTTAAAACTCAAGACTCAAAAAAACAGTCAAGTCAAAAAATGGGCATAAGACATGAGCAGACACTTCTCTGAAGAAGACATCTAAATGTCTGACAGACACACAAAAAATGTTCATCATCACTAGCCATCAGGGAAATTAAAATCAAAACCACATTGAGATACCACCTCTCACAAGTCAGAATGGCTCAAATTCATAAGTCAGGAGACAACAAATGTTGGCAAGGATGTGGAGAAAGGAGAATACTCTTACACTGTTTGTGGGAATGTTAGCTGTTGCAGCCACTCTGGAAAACAGTATGGATGTTCCTCAAAAAGTTGAAAATAGAGCTACCCTACAACCCAGCAATTGTACCTCTGGGTATTTACCCTAAAGATACCAATGTAGTGATCCGAAGGGGCACGTGTATCCCAATGTTTATAGCAACAATGTCCACAATAGCAAAACTGTGGAAAGAGCCCATATGTCCCTCAATGATGAATGAATAAAGATATGGTACACACACACACACACACACAATAGAATATAACTCAGCCATCAAAAAATGAAATTTTCCTATTTGCAATGATGTAAATGGAAATAGAAGGTATTATGCTAAGCAAAATAAGTCAACCAGAGAAAGATAATTATATGATCTCACTCATATCTGGAATCTGAGAAAAGAAACAGAGAATCACAGAGGAAGAGAGGAAAAAATAAAACAAGATGAAACCAGTGAGTGAGACAAACCATAAGGGACTCTTAATCATATGAAACAAACTAAGGGTTGCTGGAGGAGATACAGGTGGAGGCATAGTGCCACTGGGTGATGGACATCAAGGAGGGCACATTTTGTAATGAGCACTGAGTGTTATATAAGACTGATGAACCCCCGGCCTGTACTCTGAAACTAATAATACTTTGAATGTTAATTAATTGAATTTAAATTTTAAAGTGTTGGAAAAAATTAAAAGATAAAAATAAAAAGATAAAAAGAGGATTCCTAAAGTTTGAGAGCAGAAATAAACAGAAGCAATGAGGCCTTCCATGTTCCACAAGTTGGCTGGGCTTCCTCTGAGGGTGGGGATGCAAGAGTCTGTGAAGAGCCAGCATGGAGGGGACTGTGCCCAGCCTATGCTCAGTGCATCCGGGCTTTGACATGGTCACTGCTCTGCTGGTCATCCTTGTTGCTCCTTTGTCCTTCATCCCATCAGTATAAACTTGTCCCACCAGGCCCTGGGATCACAAGGACTCTATCTCTCTTGTCTCCAGGACCTTGGGAAGCAAAAGCTTCCTGTGAACAGGGTTGCCAAGGCTTAGGCCTGCGTCAGGACTCAGCCCCCAAGTTTTGCCTGTC
>NW_019154112.1:1038962-1059788 GCF_002288905.1 Enhydra lutris kenyoni
TCTTCTTCTTCTTCTTCTTCTTCTTCTTCTTCTTCTTCTTCTTCTTCTTCTTCTTCTTCTCCTT
This sequence comes from Enhydra lutris kenyoni, assembly GCF_002288905.1. Lineage (NCBI taxonomy): Eukaryota > Metazoa > Chordata > Mammalia > Carnivora > Mustelidae > Enhydra > Enhydra lutris. The sequence continues at coordinate 1,039,027 of NW_019154112.1, forward strand.
CTCCTTCTCCCCCTCCTCCTCCTCCTCCTCCTCCTTGTAAGAAATCACAAACTTGTAAGAAATCACAAACTTGTAAGAAATCACACCCTATTTTATACGTGTCTTCCAAATCAACTCCAGAGACCCAGTGCCCTCAGCAGTAAGGACTTTTCTTTAATGAAAGTAATGTACCACTTGCCCAAAAAAGTTGATTTGGAGCTTAGTTAAGATTGTCTTTATCTGAAATATACAACATTGTAGATTAGTTCTTTCTACTTGTTGTGCCAAGACCTGGCCTTTTCATGTTCCTTTGATCAAATGTTCAAAATTTGGTTGTGATTCCAACCAGAAGAGTTCCTTAAATGATGACTCTTCTTGGAGCTTCTATGAATTACAGTGAATAAACTAATAAATAAAGGAAAGTGTAAAAAAACCCCACAGATTAATCACCTGCTTTGAGAAATTCTACAATTAAAGACTTAATGCAATTGCATGGTGTCCTCCAAATAGATAGCTGTTGAAGAGGAATCTATGTGTGGGGAAAAAGAACATTTTCAAAAATGGGGCCAGTTGAATAAGTTGTGCAGTCCCAAGAATGGCAGCCATGGGACCAGGCTCACCCAGACCAATATCCCTCATGGTTTTGGTGGCATGGTGGTACAGAAACAAGTGGGGTCCTCCAGCAATCACTGAAACGGTAGCTGGGTGTGCGCACTGCCTGTGGGAGGGTGCAGTGTTCAGTGGAGTTTTCAGAGCTAGACTCTGTGTGTTCTCAACCATCCAGAGGGGAGAAGACTGAGGCTTCTCTCTGACATGGAGGTGGAGGTGTACACAGTTTACTGTACTCTGACTTTCTGAACAGGTGCAAAAAGCTGCCAGAGAATAAAAGCGTCTAGAGAACAAAAGCCCAAAAAACCCGTTTCCACGGAGCCAAGCCCCTTGATAGAGGGTAGGTTGACTTAGCCCAAGCAAGACTGACAGAAAAGCAATGTGGCAGGCCCCTCCCCCAGAAGACAAGCTAAAAGAACAAGAGGACAACCACCACAGGATCCCCATAAAACTGTAAAACCCCACCATCAGCAGAAAACAGTATATTAAGCTCCTGGTATTGCCTAACAACCTGTATATTTCTTAGATACAACTTTTCTCTCTCTCTTTTTTAAATTCTTTCTCATTATTGTTGGTCTTTTTTTTTTTTTTTTTTTTTTTTTACTTACCATTTCAACTAGATGTTTAATACAACATTTTCCATAGGAATTTTGTAACTTCAATTTTTTCATACATCTGATCCTTTTTACTTTTTCTTTTTTTATATGTATAGATATAAGCTTCAATGTAGTCATTTTTTCCTATTCAATACTACCTTTATATAAATACCAGTTCTAATTTCCCTGTATCTCTGGAAAGTTGAGTTCTCTAACAAAGATAACAAGGTACATCCAGGAAGAACTGAAATACCCTTCCTTACCCACATTGAGGGATTATAACCACCTTCCTGTCACCGCCCCCCTTTTAGTTTAGTTTAGTTTTTTTTTTCCCTCTTGTCAGTCTTTTTGTTTGTTTGGTTGTTTTTGTTTTTGTACTTTATAAATCTTACTCTTGGGGTTCACTTTGGCTGGGGTTTTGTTTGTTTTGTTTGGTTTGGTTTGGAGATGACTTGTATTGCTCTGAAACTTCCCAGGGTTCACCTTGCCTGGATAGTGGTTGATATTTTCAACTACACATCCTCTCAGCCACAACTCAACAGAATGACAAGGAGGAAGAATTCCCAACAAAGAAAAGACCCACAGACAATGGCCTCTCCAGCAGATCTAATGGATATAGATCTAAGCAACATATCAGAACTAGACTTCAGGGTAGCAGTTATGAAGACAATAGTCGGGCTGGAGAAAACTATTAATGGCAACATAAATTGGTTAAGGGCAGAAGTGAGAGCAGATCTGGCAGAACTTTAAAATGCAATCAATGAGATCCAATCTAATATAGATACTCTAACAGTTATGGTAAGTGAAGCAGAAGAACAAACTAGTGATCTTGAAGGCAAACTGATAGAAAGGAAGGAGCAGGATGAAGCCTGAAACAAACAGCTTAAAAACCATGAAAACAGAATTAGAAAAATAAATGGTGCCATGAAACGTTCCAATGTCAGAATTATTGGGATCCCTGAGGGAATGGAAAGAGAGGACTAGAAGATATATTTGACCAGTTTGTAGCTGAGAACTTCCCTAATCTACAGGATAAAACGAGTAATCATGTCCTAGAGGCAGAGAGGGCACCCCCCAAGATCAATGAGGGCAGATCAATCCCCAGGCATGTAATAGTAAAACTTGCAAATCTTAGAACAAAGGAAACCACTTTGAAGACTGTTAAGGGCAAGAATCCTCACATATAGATGGGGGAACATCAGAATAACGTCAGACCTGTCCACAGAGACCTGGCAAGCCGGAAAGGGATGGAAAGACAAATTCAGGGTACTAAAGGAGAAGAATACACAGCTAAGAATTCTTTATCTGGCAAGGCTGTCATTCAGAATAGATGGAGAAATAAGAAACTTCCAGGACCAACAGGGACTAAACTAACCTTGTAAGAAATATTAAGGGGGTTTCTATAAAAGGAGAAAGACCCCAAGAGTGGTTCAGACAGAGATATACAGAGACAATCCATAGAAACAAGGACTTCACAGGTAACATGATGACAACAAAATCCTGTCTGTGAATAATCACTCTCAACAAGAATGGTCTAAATGCTCCCATAAAGTGGCACAGGGTTGCAGATTGGATAAAAAGACAGGACCCATCCCTATTCTGTCCACAAGAGACTCATTTTGAACCTAAAGATACATCCAGACTGAAAGTGAAGGGATGGAGAACTGTCTTTCATGTCAACACTCCTCGAAAGAAAGCTGAGGTAGCAATTCTCATATTATACAAATTAGATTTTAAGCTAAAGACAGCAGATACAGAAGAACATTGTTTCATTCTTAAAGGGTCTATTCAACAAGAAGATCTAACAATGGTAATTATCTATGCCCCCAGCATGGGAGCAGCCAACTACACAAGATAACTGTTTATCAAAATAAAGAGACATGTTGATAATAATATGTTAATTGTAGGAGACCTTAACACCCACTCTCAGAAATAGACAGTTACAGCAGTAAATTACACCAGTTAGAATGACAGAATCAACAAATGTTGGAGAAGTTGTGGAGAAAGGGGGCCCTCTTACACTGTTGGTGGGAATGCAAATTGGTACCTCCACTTGGGAAAACAGTGCAGAGGTTCCTCAAAAAATTAAAAATAGAGCTACCCTATGACTCAGCAATTGCGTTACTGGGTTATTTACCACAAAGATACAGATGTAGTGAAAAGAAGGGCCATATGCACCCCAGTGTTCATAACAGCAATGTCCAAATAGACAAAATATGGAAAGAGCCAAGATCCCCTTCAACAGACAAATGGATAAAGAAGATGTGGTCCATATACACAATGGAATATAACTCAGTGATCAGAAAGATGAATACCCAATTTTTGTATCAACATGGAGGGGACTGGAAGAGATTATGCTGAGTGAAATAAGTCAAGCAGAGACAGTCAATTATCATATGGTTTTGCTTATTTGTGGAGTATAAGGAGTAGCACGGAGGACATGGGGCGATGGAAAGGAGAAGGGAGTTGGGGGAAACTAGAGGGGGAGACAAACTATGAAAGACTGTGGACTCTGAAAAACAATCTGAGGATTTTGGAGGGGTGGGGGGTGGGAGGTTGGGTGAGCCTGGTGGTGAGTATTATGGAGGGCACATATGGCATGGAGCACTGGGTGTGGTGCAGAAACAATGAATTCTGGAACCTTGAAAAGAAATTTTAAAAATAAATAAAAATTTAAAATAAGAAAGAAAGATGAATACCCAACTTTTCCATCAACATGGATGGGACTGGAGGAGATTATGCTAAGTGAATTAAGTCAAACAAAGAAAGTCAATTATCATATGGTTTCACTTATTTGTGGAACATAAGGAATAGCATGGAGGACATTGGGAGAAGGGAAAAGTGAAGGGAGAAAAATGGGAGTAGGAGATGAACCATGAGAGATTATGGATTCTGGGAAACAAATGGAGAGTTTTAGAAGTGATGGAGGGGCTGGGGATGCGTGGGCCGGGTAATGGGTATTAAGAAGGGCACGGATTGTGTGGAGCACTGGGTGTTATATGCAAACAATGAATCATGGAATACTACATCAAAAACTAATGATGTACTGTATGGTGACTACCATAACACAATAAAAAAAATGAACAGATCAAAGGGATTGATTTTTCTTAAGTAACATCTTTAGCTTCTGTACAGAATTGAGAGTTGCAGTGGAAGCAAACAGAGGGAACCTATAGAAAACTAGAGCAGTGTCCCAGGATGGGGCACTCACCCAAGAAAGTGGGCACACCCGACACATATGGGGTGTGAGGAGGGAAGACAATAGGAAGCGACTGACTATGGGAGACAGTTAAAGATGAACTTTGTAGCATTTCCCATTGGATTCGATCTGGGTGGTGAGAAGAAGGAATCAAGGAGGACATCTAATATTTCAAACTGCAAGTAGAAATGCAGAGTGCTATCCATGGAAACAGGAAAGACTCTGGAAGGAGGACATTTGGGGAACGAGCATCACAGGCATCCAGTTTAGGTATGTGGAATTAGAAATGTCTACTAGAAATGGAATGAGGTTGGCAATTGGATACAGATTGCAGGGCAAGAGAAGTATCTAGGTTGGAGAAATAGATGTGGGAGATGACATCATATGAATGATGATTAGAGCCTTCAGCATAGATGAGGAGACCAAGGGGGCCATGGCCATAGAAGGTAAAGGAACAGGAAGAAACCCTGGACTTCTCAGGGCTAAGCAAACTGATCAGAACACACACCCAGAGTGCACTGCACAGTCTGGTTCTGCCTCCAGAAGGCACAGAGACTAGGTAGGCCCAGCCTTTAGTGTGCACAGGAATTTCCTGGGCTATGAAGATCTAGACAATCTGGGGTAGAGCATGAGATGCTGGGTTAATAACAAGGTTGGTGCTGCTGCTACTGGTCTTCAGATCCCACACAGAGTAGCAAGCAAATGAAGCAGGATTCCCATGGCCATGCATCAGCTTCTCCTGTAGGACTTATTAAGTAAGTGATTCCTGGGCCCATGTCCAACCTTCTAAGGTGGTGGGTCTGGGAAGAGACCTGAGTATTTGTAACAAACCCACAGGCAATCCTGAGGCTCTGCAGATAGGGAAGCACTGAAGTCATTGATGAGAGTCCTTATTGTGGGAAAGGGTCTTACAAACACATTTAAAGGGTTCTGGGGGGCACCTGGTGGCTCAGTCAGTTGGGCATCCAATTCTTCATTTCAGCTGAGGTTATGATAATAGGGTGGTGAAATGGAGCTCTGAGTTGGGCTCTACACTCAGTGCAGAGTCTGCTTGATAGTCTTTCTCTCTCCCCCTGCCCTTCCCCCTGTTTGTCCATGTGAACTCTGTCCGTCTCTGGAATATATAATTAATAAAATATGTATACTGTTTTTGTAGGAAGCAAAATGCAAGATATACTGGGAAATGCATATTTTCTCTCCCATGGGGCACAGCCAGGTGGCAGATTGAGGAAGTTATCAGCTCAATATAAAATCTCTGAGTTACTAAGAATGTAGGTCTTAAATGTTTGCACCACAGAAAGGAAATGGTAACTCTGTGTCATCATACAGGTGTTAGCAAATGCTATGGTTGTAATGGTTGCTATCATGCTGCAGTACAGAAATGTATCAGTCAGCAGGTTGTACTCCTAAACTCACACAATGGTGAATATCAATCACATCTTCATAAAGCTGGAAAAAAATGTCTGAGTTCTTGCTCTCGGAAAACCTTCCCTACAAAGGTTTCTGACCCCTTGTGATACATATGTATAGTTACAGAGAGACTTAGGGAAAAGAGATTGAAGACCTTGTTTTATTTCAAGGAAAACTACAATACAGGCTTGAGGTTACACAGCCAGGAACAGAATCTACAGTGGACCCTAGGTGGAGGCCCACCTACACTCAAGGCCCTGCTACTGGGTATCAATGCCACCATTCACACCAGTGACTCCCCTGATGCAGGACACTTGACCCTGAGGCTAGGACTGCTATCACTACTACCCCTTGCAGGTGCATGACTCTATTGTGACATACCCAAACCACCTTTGCCGAATGCATGGATGCTGTCCCAGCATGTCTGTCACGTGTCCTTAGTCAAAATTTGGCAAGTGGTCATGTGACTGTGGATGCTTCATGTCATGTCACTGGCAAAGTGGGTTCCCCTAACCAATGGATGGAGCTATCTCTCCCCAAGATTGTTGAAGTGTGGAAATCTTTTATGTGGAAAGAGAGGTACATGCTCTGGGAATGGGCATCGGGAGCCAGGAATGGAAAAGAATGACAATTTTCAACATTTGGAGCAGTGATTGGAGAGTAGAACTTGATCCATACACTGCAGGCACTCAAGTCTGTTTGGGTGAAAGAGTGACTCCTAAATGACATCTTTCAACTTATTCCCCTGTTGGTTGTTATGGATCCAGCTTTTGTCAACTCCAGTTCATACTCACAAATAAGTGGAGTAGCAGTTGGGTGATGAAGTGATTGCTCAAAATGTCTTCTCCCGGCCAAATCAAATCTAGTCTATCTTCAAGTATGAGAATATTCTACAGACATTTGCCTCTGAGTCAGCAAAAATTGAGCAAACCACTCTTTCAAGAAATTTGCAATCACAGACTAAAGCTTCTGTTATTTGTAGTCCAAATTTGCTTGGCCATTGGCCGTCGGACCAAAATAACTTCCTGCCATTAGTCTGGCTTATAATTGTCCTGGATTGGTGATGACCCAAAAGTTGTAAGAAAGAAACAAATTTCAGGGCAGCTGACTTGTCAGATGGTAGAGCAGGCAACTTGATCTTGGGGTTGTGAGTTTAAGCCCCACACTGACATATAGCTTACTTAAAATAAATAAATAAATAAATAAAATCATTTAATTTAATTTAAAGGAGAAATTATTTAAAAATAAAGAAATTTCTCTATTCTCTATTTAACCTATGTGTGAAAAACTTCACACAAATAATTGTACAAAGAAAAAAGCAACTGGTAGCATGAAGTGGAAGTACAAATAGAAAAAAAGACTGTGATTGAGTAACTAGAAAGAATAGGTGGTAAAAAGAAGCTCATGAAACTTCAATATTGGAATCATAAGACATAAAATATAACATGACCAGGATATGATATAAATATATAAATATATATAATTCAAATATATTATGTTATAAAGAAGAAATCACAAAATTGAAAATGGAGGGACACCTGGGTGTCTCAGTTGGTGGAGAGTGTCAATCTTTGTCTTGGGGTTATGAGTTTAAGCTGTATGTTGAGTCTTTTGTAAAGATTTTGTAAAGTACAAAAAATCTTTTGTAAATATTTTATTTAATTACTTTTCAGGGAAAGAGTGAGGAGGTGGAGAGAAAGAGGTGCCCCAAACATAAAATCTTAAAAAAAAAAAAAAAGAAAGAAAAGAAGAGAGAAAGAGAATGTAGGGAAAAATGGGAAACGTAAAAACACCTCTGCAGGAAATAACTACAAAATAGAGTGTAAATCATTAAATAATTAAAATATTACAATTTAGGAGCACATGAGTAGCTCAGCCAGTTAAACATCTGCCTTTTGCTCAGGTCATGATCCCCAGGTCCTGGGATTGAGCCCCACATTGAGCTCTTAGCCCAGCAGTGAGACTGCTTCTCCTTCTGCCTGGTGCTACCGCTGCTTGTGCTCTCTCTCTCCCTCTGTCTCTTTCTGTCAAATAAATAAATGAAATGTTTGAAAAATAAAAGAAAATAAAATATTACAATATAAAATATTGTCTTAATAAAAATTACTGGTAAAAATGAAATGAGTAGAGCATGAAGAACAAAAAAAGTAAAATGATATCATAAATCTACCGTATCAATATTAACATTACATGTAAATGGCTTTCATAAGTCGATCAAAGTGCAGATTGTTAGACTGGAAGCAAAACAAGATCCAACTATGCTGTCTATGATGGACACATTTGAGAGTCAATTATAAATAGATTACAATTAAAAGCGTGGAAAAATTTATCTCAAGCAAACAACTGTAAGAAAGCTGGAGTGGATACACTCAGTAGACAAAAGGGACTTTTAAAATGTTAATAAAGATAGACAGGATCATTTTATAATGATAAAAGAGTTAAATCATCAGATAAGAAAACTATAGACCAACATCTCTATGGATATAAATGCACAATAAATAATAAATAAATAAATCCTCAACAAAATGTAATAAATCAAATTCAGCAACATATAGAGTTACATTTCATGACTATATGAAATTTGTTCCAGGAATTCAAGATTTGTTTAAATTCTATATCAAACAATCTAATATACCATATTAATATAATAAAAACAAAATAATAAAAATATTAACATATTCATATATAATATATACTATATATAATAAAATAAAAACCAATATAAAAAAGCAATAAAAATATATAATAAAAATATTTAAAAACAATAAAAATATAATTACACAATAAAATAATATAAACAATATAACAAAACGTATTAATATAATTTTAAAACCAAATAAATAAAATAAAAATTTAAAAAAATAATTAATATGATAAAAAATTAAAAATAAAAAACATATAATAAAAATTAATAGAATAAAAACAATAATATAATAAAGAAATAAATTTAAAAAATTTAGAAACCACATGGTTATCTTAACAGATGGACAAGAAGCATTTGACAAAATTGGATACCCTCTCATGATAATAACCCAACAAACTTGTAACAGACAGGAATTTCCTCAATCTGATCAAAGGCATTTATGGAAACTCTTAAGCTAGCATCTTTTTTTTTTTTTTAAGATTTTATTTATTTATTTGACAGAGAGATCACAAGCAGGCAGGGAGGCAGGCAGAGAGAGGAGGAAGAAGACTCTCCGCAGAGCAGAGAGCCCGATGCGGGGCTCAATCCCAGGATGCTGGGATCATGACCTGAGCTGAAGACAGAGGCTTTAACCCACTGAGCCACCCAGGCACCCTTAAGCTAACATCTTACTGCATGGTGAAAGACTGGTGTTTTCTTGCTAAGATTAGCAACACCACAAGAATGTCCATTCTCTCCACTTCTATTACACTTTGTGTTGGAGATTCTAGAGTAAGAAAATAAGATAAAGTGCATCCTGATTGGGAAAAAAGAAGTAAAATTACTTCTATTTGCAGATAACAGGATCCTCTATCTAGAATATTCTAGGAAATCAAATAAGCTATTAGAGTTCTAATAGCTATTCTAATTCTAAAGCTATTAGAATTAACTAAAAGCTATTAGAATTAATAACAAGGTCTGCAAGGTTGCAGGATATGAGGTCAATATATAAATATCACTTATATTTCCATACACTTTCAGTAAACAATCAAACAATGACATTAAGAAAACAACATTTACAATAGCATCAACATGAATAAGATAATGGGAACACATTTAACATAAGAAGTGCAAAACTTACCCTCAAAAATGACAAAATATTATGGAAAAAAATTTAAACACATCTTCGTAAATAGAACTGTTCATGGGTCAGAAGACTTCATCTATGGTTCAACACAATCCCTGATGGATACTTAACTAGCTCCTTTTTCAGAATTGACTAACTGACTCAAAATTCACAGGAAAATTCAAGGGACTTAAAATAGACAATCTTAAAAAAAGAGGCCAAAGTAGGAGGACCCCCAATTCCCAATTTCAAAAGTCCTTGCAGAACAATGGTAATCAAGATGGTGTCAGGGGATTGGTTCAAGATGGCAGCTTATGAAGATCCTGAACCCATCTACTTCCTTGGACCCAACAAGTTTACAACTGCATATGGAATAATCTCCTCTGATTATCTCCTCTGAGCCTCCACAACAAAGGATAAAAGGGAAGCATCAAAACAAGTAAGAGACACTCTTGCCAAAACCAAAACCAAAAAACTCACCCCAGGAACAAGAAATCCAAAATAGGATGGAATCTCAAAAATACAAAAATTGCCTGAGAAGCAAAGAGTCTGTGCTCTACATCGGGCACTGAGTCCTAGGTACTGCACAGGATAGATGAGCCCCTAAAATGTCTGGCTTTGAAAACCAAAGAGATTATATTCATGAAAACCATAGAACTGTAGGGAATGAAGAACCCACTCTTAAAATTTGTGTATAGACTCACTTACCTCAAGACTCAGCCTAAACATCAGCAGGAAAACTGCCTAGGATGTATGTGAAGGACACCCCCTTACTAATCTTTCTTTTGTTTTGTTTTGTTTTTATTTTAATTCCAGCATAGTTAACATATAGTGTTATATTAGTTTCAAGTGTACAATACAGTGATTCAACAATTCTATACATTACTCACTGCTTGTCAAGATAAGTGTACTCTTAATCCCCTTCACCTGTTTAACCCAAATCCCATGCCCCTACCCACCACCTCTCTGGTAACCATCCATTTGTTCTCTATAGTTATGTTTATTACTATGTATCTATGTATTTATACATGTTTACATTCCATTTTTTGATTTCTCTCTTTTTCTCTTGTTTTGTTTCTTAAATTCCACATATGAGTAAAATCATACGGTCTTTGTTTTTCTCTGACTATTCTGCCTGCATGATACTCTCTTGATCCATCCATGTGGCTGCAAACGGCAAGTTTTCATTCTTTTTTTATGGCTGAGTAACATTTCATTGTATAAATGCACCACATCTTCCTAATACACTCATCTATCGATGGATATGTGGGCTATTTTCACAATGGGACTATTGTAAATGGTGCTGCAATAAACTAGGGACGCACATATCTTTTTGAGTTAATGTCTTCATATTCTTAGAGTAAACAACCAGTAGTGAAATTCTGGATCATATGGTAATTCTATTTTTAATTTTTTGAGGAACCTCCATACTGTTTTCCACAGTGGCTATCCCCGTTTACATGCCCACTAATGGTGCCCGAGGATTCCTTTTTCTCCACATCCTCATCAACACCTGCTGTTTCTTGTTTTTTTTTTTTTTTTTATTTTAGCCATTTTGACAGGTGAGAGGTGATGTATCATTGTGATTTTGATTTGGGTTTCCCTGATGATGAGTGATGTTGATCATCTTCTCATATGTCTATTGGCCATGTGGATGTCTTCTCAGAAACATGTCTGTTCATGTCTAATGTTCATTGTTTAACTGGAATATTTGTTTTCTCTTTGTTTAATTGTATTACTTCTTTGCATATTTTAGATACTATCCCCTTATCAGTTATGACATTTGCAAATACATTCTCCCATTCTGTATGTTGCTGTTTGGTTTTGTTGATTGTTTCCTTTGCTGTGCAGGAACCTTTTATTTTGATGTAGTCCCACTCCTTTATTTTAACTTTTATTTCCCTTGCCTCAGGAGTCATACCTAGAAAAATGTTGCTGTCCTTGATATCAGAGAAAATACTGCCTGTGCTCTCTTCCAGGATTTTTATGATTTCAGGTCTCATATTTAGGTCTTTAATCCATTTTAAATTCATTTCTCTGTATGGTATAAGAAGATGGCCCAGTTTCATTCTTTTGTATGTTGCTGCCCACTTTTTCCAACACCATGTGTTGAATAGACAGTCTTTTTCCTATCGCATATTCTTTCCTGATTTGTTACAGACAAGTTGACCATATAACTGTGAGTTTACTTCTGAATTTCTATGCTGGTCCATTGATCCATATGTCTATTTTTATGCCAGTACTGTACAGCTTTGATTACTACAGCTCTGTAATATAACTTGAAGTCTGGAATATGATGTCTCTAGTTTCACTTTTCGATTTCAAGATTGCTTTGGCTACTCACGGTCCTTGTGGTTCCATACAAATTTTAGGATTGTTTGTTCTAGCTCTGTGAAAAACACTGTTGGTATTTTGATAGAGATTGCTTCAAATTTGTAGATTGATTTGGATAACATACACATTTTAAGAATATTTTTTCTTCCAATCCATGAACATGGATTCTTGCCACTTGTTTGTGCCATTTTCCATTTCGTTCATCAGTGTTTTATAGTTTTCAGAGCACAGGTTATCCACCATTTTGGCTAAGTTTATTCCTAAGTACTTTATTATTTTTGGTGCAATTCTTCAATGCCTGCTCACAGCCCTTGCCCACGTGCCTGGCCATCACCAAGCTTTCCTTTCTCAGAAGCTCCTCCCGTGGGGCCCTTGCTGTCAGCCTCCCTCCTCCTTACTCTCAGCCTATGCCCCCTCCTTCCTGTCAGTCTGTAATTAAGTTCTTTCAGGGAACCCAGTCCCCCATCCCCAGACCCTCAGCACTAGTCTCCCCTGCTGCCTCTTGCCATCCCTCTTCCTCACTGACTTGAAAACTGCTCCAGGTCCAAATGCACGGATCCTTGGCCTTCATCCTGGCTTCAGTTCCTTGACCCCAGTGGGCCTCATTCCTTACATGTAGCCCCCAAACTGGTTGTTCCTGCCATGTTGTCAGCTCCAGCTTTTCCCTGTAGCCAGCCTTCTCCCTGCCTGCCTGCCTGCCGGTATGGTTGTCTCACCCAGACCTTTTTGGGGGTCTGACCTGCCACAACCCTGCCTGAACCACCCCTACCACCTAGGTCCTTCCCCAAGATGTTCACCATGGAGTTGTGGCTCTGTTTTCTCTTCTATTCCTCCTCCTTTCTAATATAGACTTTTGGGCTCACTGCCCAGCAGCTCTGAGACCCCTGCTTACTCTCTCTCCCCAGCAAACAATGGTACATCCATCCTATTCCCCACCAGGGGCATCATCATGCCACTCTCCCAGTCTGGGCCAAGGCCCACACCTTCCCCTCCACCAGAAGTACTGGCCTACCGTAAACACCCTTGTGGTCACGATCCCCTCCACAGCCCCCCTGCCTCACTAATCCTCCCTTACTTGGCCCTACCTAGTCCCTGAAGAAACCATCACACAGGTCCCTGGTTCTCCACTCCACCATAACCCTCCTGGGCACCATGTCAGCTCTGGTCAAAGATCATTCAAATTTAGCCACCCCCCCACTGCCCCTCCCTCTTTGCTGATAAGACCTCTCCTTCACCATGGCCTTCTTGATCCTCTCTTGGTCCCTGAAGGTCAGCCTCTCCCCTTTACTTCCAAACTACACCTACCTACAGGAGCCTGTGTCTCCCTCTCTTGGCTCCTGTCCTGAATGTCTACCATCTCCACGGCCCTCGGACATTTCTTCTTCCTTCATCCTTTCTGCCCGCTTTCCTCTCTACCTGAATTGGAGAGCCTCCTTCCTATCCCTTGTACAGGTGCATTTTCTGCATCCTTTCTACATCCTAAGATTTCAAGCAGCTCAGGACAGCAGAACTTTTCGGAGAAACATTTGACATGCAGTTACATGTAGGACAGTTTCATTCATGTTCTGTTTCCTGCCCAGAGTCCCATGGTCCTCATTATAAGCTCATGGTGGTGTCCCAGAATGGCTCTGTACATGAGAGAATTTTCAGGAGAGACAGTTGGATGGTCAGGCCTTCTTGTACCATGACAGTGAGAAAGACATGTCAAAGCCACAGGAACTGTGGGGAAGAAGTCCTGGGACCTGATATGTGACACATAGTCTAAGGACTTGGAAGGTAACAGAGGAGCCTCAGAATGACTCTGTCAGACATCGCCCTGCAGGCACAGAAAGGAGGTGAGAGGGCGTTGGAGCAGTGGGGGAATGGGAGATCTTTCCCAGGGAAGATCAGGGCAGAGAGCAGAGACCTGTCTTTTTCCCTGGATTTGCCTGGGAGTAGGGGTAAGGTATGACTGTCTATGGATTTTAGCCTACAGGGACCATTACTCAGCCAGCACAGGCCCCAAGCTGCTGGCTCTCATGGGGTTTGGTGGTAGGATCGCTACACATTCCTCAGGTTTCGGGGGTTAATCTTCATCTGGTTCGTGCATATATCGGTCTCATCGTCTGAAGAACTTGGCTCCTGCATACACCACTGGACTCCAGACTCTGTTTCCCTCTCCTCACGGTCATGGCAGAGGAAGGTGGCCTGTCCATGGAGCCCAAGAGAGGAAATCCAGGGCCTCCTGGAGCAGCTCCGACCCTGCTGAGGGGGTATTCTGCAGAGAGCGCTGTCCTAAGGGAGGCAGCAGGGGGTTCGGAGGAGGCTCCAGGATTCACTGAGTGAGGACCTAGTGATCCATGTGTGGGGAATGCATGTGTATCTGTGTGTGTGTGTGTGTGCACACGTGTGTTGTGTGACAGGAGAGACAGGGCACACAACATAACACACCGGGAGACAACTACACAACTTTCCTAGCTCCCCACCCCCTGTGACAGTCATATTCCAATCCCACACCCATGGTGGCCCCATAGAATGCACAGATTGTGTGTCATTTGCTGCAAAGGAGACACTATTTGGCATATCCAGATTAAAAAGAAAAAAAACCTGTACTACTTTTATCAAGACTCACTGGTGTCTTGCTCTTGCCAGCCGTGTAAAGATGACAGGCAGATCACGCCCCAAAGCTGTGTGAGACCTAAACGTTTGAGCACATGCTGTCTGCGCTCAGGATGCAATGGAAATCATCGGCCATCATTAAAAAAGAACTGTTTGCAGAACATTATAAATGAGCTGCATGCAGGAACATCCTAGGAATAGTAGAACTTTCTATAATAGTACCGACGGGTGATAAGAGCAGCACACATGGAAACGGTGTCATCAGAAGCTCGCGCTGCCCTCTGAGCCACGAAGCCGAGCATCAAATATTTACACAGCGCGCTTTCTGTTCACAGGATTCTCTTGTTCACAGGCATTACTCCTCCAGTAAATGATCATCTGAGATGGTTGCCAGAAGGGAGGCGGTAGGGGCTGGAAACATGGGGGAGGGGCAGTGGGGACACAGGCTTCCGGTTCCAGAATGAGTAAGTGACGGGAATAAAAGGCACCGCATGAGGAAGACAGACGATGACACAGTCATAGGGCTGCGTCGGGCAGATGGGAGCTACACCTGTGAGGAATAGAGCCTGATGTGCGAACTTGTCACATCATTACTTTGTACACCTGAGACTAATGGAACATTATGTGTCAACTATACCCCAAACTTAAATACTTTTTAAAATTATTTTCTTACAATTTCAGCTGTTTCATCATTTTACACTAAATGAATATACATGGCGAATTCTAATATTGAATATGATAACTGATTAAATGTATAAATGTATATTTAACTTACACAAAGCAAGGTGAAAACAAATTAAAAATATAAATAACTAAACATCTGAGAAGATTCAATACTGTATGTGAATATTTGGATGGTAAGCATGACACTGGGCCGGCCTGGCCCTCCCACAGTGCTAAGATGCAAAAGCCACTGGCCATGTCAAACACTGACCATGTCAAACCTGACCATAACTGTATCAAACCTGTTAGAGTCACTTAATAAGAAATCTAGCAATCGGAGGAGAAAAATGGGTAATAAACTTTTGTTCAGAGGGTTGACTTTAATGACTTGTCTATGAGCAGTGACGGCAATACTGTCTTAACCTTAGCGGAGAGATGTGTTACTCATTAAGGAATCTGGATTAATTTGAGAAAAGAATTAATTAGCATACAAAAGTAATAAGGGAGTTAAAGAGGAAAAGCAGTCCATACTATTTTTCAAATTTAACTGACAGGATGTCTCACATGACAGGTACATGAAGAGGACCAGGGGTACACCCCAGACGTTTCAGAGTCTAGTGTTCAGGGAGCTTCAGAGTGTGCAGGGTGGGCGGTGTGTCAGCGGAGATGTCTAGAACCAGAATGAACAGGCACACACAGGAACACAACCGCAGTCCCGCTGGGGCTTCTCCCGCCCCTCCCCCCACGTGGGAACCTGCAGACTCGGGCACCACGGCATCTCCACCTGATCACTGGAGCCCATGCGCAGCAGAGCTGGTCTTCTCCCTCTGTTCATTCGTGAAGCCCAGGCCTTGTTCGTGGGCCTTGGTGGCCACTGCCTGCTCTGCTGCAGGGCTGCACCCCTCTGGGCAGAGTCATGAACACCTCAGTCCCCAGCAGCTCCCAGTGGAGGGAAGGGCCTGTAGGGGTTTCTCCCATCTCTCCCAGGCTAAGCCCTCCTGTTGTAGCAGGGAGAGGATCACAGGCAAAACCCAGGCTTGTCTTCCCCCCTGCTTCCTTCCATCCTCACTGCGTCCTGTGTTGTGTTCAGGATGAACTCTCCCGATATTGATCTAACAGAGCCCAGCTGGAGGACCCCTATCTCTCCCTCCCTATACCTTTACCCTTTCCTTGCTTATTCCTCCCCTGGAACAGTAGCCCTAACTGCCCTTAGGGAATGGGATCATGACTGCTCTGGCTGCTTCCTGCTGAACTGGGGTGGCGGGCTGTAAGGCAGTTAGAATCCATCCAGGGTCCATCTAGGGGTCCCATGGTATGGCTCAGGGGGTCATGACGGCTAACAGACAACACACCCATCAGCACTTGCAAAAGAATAAGCATAACATATCAAGCTCAAAATTTTGATCACATCCCTTAGGTAAGATCCCCAATTACCAATTCCACCAAATAGACCAGTGGCTAATTTTAACTTTTTAAATTGATCATGAATGTCCCCTATGAAATGGGACACTTTATGAGAGTTATCTGTAATGTTAAAACAACACATATGAGGAAACTCCTCGCATCCTAAATGGTGTAGCAATAGTAGATAATCCACAGTGGCCCATTCCTGAGAAGTCCCTCTCTGACTTCACTGAATTCTTGGCTGAGTGTATCTAGTGCCTGGGACGGATATTTAGAGTTCTGCTGAGCAAGCATACTGTTTTGCTTATTTCATGTTGTAGCTCCTGTGGTAAGTCCTGAGAGTCCCGTAGGGAGCTCAGAGGAACTTTCTACCAGGAAGGCTGTTGTATGCTTGGCTAAAGCCTTTGTAATTGGACCCCTGGAGAGGTGGCTTCTAGGACAAATATGACTAAGGGATAAAACCATCAAGAAGCTCTCTTTGTTTGAGGTCTAACCTTCACAATAGCCCAACCACAAGGAATCACTGGCAAATGGGAGAAAACTTGTCTCAAGAGATAAGGGCATCCTCAAATATATCATCTAGTCCAGTCGTAAAGAAAGTGGGGTCACCCATGATCTCCATAAGCCTGTAGTTAACCCCATGCAGCAGGGCACGCTCTGGCTTTAAAGGAGTGATTCTGTCATTCCAGCCGCACAGAATCAGTCAATGTCCTAGTTGAGTTATACAGTTGTTTGGGAATTAATCCATTTTTCTGATTTAAATAATCATATGCCCAAGGGGTCCTGTTATTATCCCCACAGAATAACAAGCAAGAGGATTGCCTATACATGAGCTATTGTGGCAATTTCTCTGAAGTTTACCTCAGGTTGTCTAGCTTCGGCAAACAACAAATGTTCAAAGATGATCAGAGCTAGAATTTAAAATCCATAAAGATGTTACTAAAACATAATTTATTATAATATAATATTATATAATATAACATAATATAATATAATTTATTATAATAACCCTCATTTTCAGAGATGGTGAAATCAAGACTAATTAGTTTGGAAAACAAGTCCAATTTTAATGAACTTATTTTAATAATTTATGTAAGCTCAACAAGAATAGAAATTAGCTGTATAGATCTTTTAAAGTTTGCTTTGTTGGAACTTTTTGCAAGGAATCTCTAGGTGGAACTTGCAGTGGCCTCTCTAGGCCAGAAGCCAAGCTAAGAACGTGCCATCAGACACGCCTGCAATAGCTATGGATGTGGGCAGCTGAATTCCTCTTCATGAGCTCCCAGAGTGTCTGAGGTTCCTGCGCCCACCAGGAAGTGGCATTATTTGCTCACTGGTGAGGCTGCTGGGAACTCTGTAAGCAAGGTATCAGGCCACCAGTTCCAAGGGGCTTTAGGGCTCCCAGTTTTATAAAGTCAACCTCAGTTCCTTAAAGCTGTTTGGTCATATCTGAGTCCATGCATGTCTCTCTCAAATATGACATTCCAGTCAAAGCCTGGGTAAAATAATCCATGTTTCCAATGTTGTCCTGTTGTAAAGAGAACAGATTCTTATTGAGCTTATGCAAATGACTATAGTTGCCATGGAAGAAAGAATATTTGTGTTATCTTAAGAGAAAGTTTTCTTAACCCTGAAGACCAAACACTGGAGAACCAGCAATGTTTTAAACAAGAGTCACAGAACTATCATCATTTTCTTAGTTTATTTGGTCCCATGTTACTAATTCTTGTTTAGTTTAATGCAGCTTTTATGTAGTTCAAGAAATTCTTACCCATTTTAGTTTAGGATTTTGAAGATTTTAAAAACCTGTATTTCTTCTAATAGTCCTTTTAAAAAAAATCTAGTTCACAGAGAGAGAGAGAGAGTACAAGCAGGGTGAGCACTAGGCAGAGGGACAGGGAGAAACAGGCTCCCTGCTGAGCAGAGGTCCTGATGCAGGGCTCCATCCCAGGACCCCAGGATCATGACCTGAGCTGAAGGCAGAGTCTTAACCAACTGAGTCACCCAGGTGCCCCCTAAAAGTCCTTTTCATGAATCTTCTTGAAGATGAAACTCATTTTACAAATGACAAAAGACTGAAATGCAATTGACAAGGAAATTCAATTATTTCTGTGACATATAACATTTTAATAATTTGAATGTTGTGATGACCTAATCCCAAAACATATTAAAACTTTGATGAATTGCATATCATCTTTAGAAGAGTTATAGCATTTGCCCAGATAACATAACATATGGTTTATCATTTGTTGCCAGTGCTTTCCAGGTAACTTAACATACCAGGTAAACAAGGCTAATTGGTCAAAAAGACCTCATTTACAATGTAAGTCTTGTGGAAGTTTATGAAAAACTTCAGTTATAAAGCATATGCCTAAGCAGGACTACAAATCATTGTAAAACCCAGACCTTATTTATTTGACCAAAGTGACAGTAAGATTCCAAAGGCAAATAAGCAGGATCATAAATTTACTTAACTAAGTAATCAAAGACCTGAAAAGACAAAATACAGAGACTGGTTTTCCTGGGAAGATAAGGAAAAGAGAAAAGAGAAAAACAACTTTTTTACATTTTTCTTACTAAGAGGAGACCATTAATTGAAGAAAACTTGGGGCACCTGAGTGGTTCGGTTGGTTAAACAACTGCCTTTGGGCGGGTCGCTGTCCTGGAGTCCCAGTGATGAGGGAGCAGGAGGCTGGCTGAGGAAAAGCAAAAGCTGGCACCTTGCACCCCCTCTCCACCCGCTCCCCTCGGTAATGTGTATGACATTCCTCAGGCACCCCTGACTGCCCTAAAAGAAAAACAAATAGTTAACTTGCAGAGATCACAATCCTGCAAGACAGGAGTCTCCCTTGGCTTACCAATGTCCTAGAGATTTACAACAAAGAAGTTACCTTATCAATAGCACAATTTTCAGAGGCAAATAACTCAGTTCCTCAAGCCCTAAATAAAGTTAAATTTCTTCTGAACCCAAATCTCACTAACAAGGACACTTGATAGGAGAAATGTGAAACTTTATCTCTAGATCTTCAAGATAGTGTAGAGAATCATTCCCAAGCATATGGCCCATTGATATACATCTAAAGGGTCTCACAAGAAGATTTTTACTACTAGTAATAAACAACCTTTCTCCCAACAACAGCTAGCCCCTCAAGGTCCTAGAGACCCTGCTTCCAAAATTCCTTAGAGACTAACATCACCCCCTTTGTTCTCACCTTCCCAACTCCTGTGTATATAATCAGCCACTCCTCAGGATAACAGGGCAGCAGCTCTTTCTGCCCACGGGTCCTGTACCCGTGCTTTAATAAACCACCATTTTGCACCAAAGATGTCTCAAGAATTCTTTCTTGGTCATTGGCTCCAGACCTCAGCCCACCGAACCTCACCTAGGTTCAAGAACTTCATCACCAGGACTCCCCTGTTGGGCTCCCACCTCGATAGGAAGTGTGCTTCTCCCTCTGACCTTCCTCCCTCTCATGTTCTCTCTTTCTCAAATCAATAAAGAAAATCTTAAAAAAAAAAAAGAAACCTTTGTCTTTTTTAAGTGAAAGAAAGTGGAATTTCAAACTTCTACAAGTGCACCTTTAAAACCCATTTATTTAAGGGATGCCTGGGTGACTAAGGTGGTTAAGCCTTTCAGCTCAGGTCATTGTCCCAGGGTCCCAGGGTCCCAGAGTCCTGGGGTTAAGTCCTGCATCGGGATCCTTGCTCAACTGGGGAGTCTGCTTCCCCTTCATCCTGCTTCTCTCTCTCTGTACCTGTCTTTCTCTCTCACAAATAAATAAATAAAATCTTTTTTAAAAAACCACATTATTTAAATCTTAGTCTATTCTGACCACATATGACATTTTTTTCCCAAAGATTTCCCTTTACAAACCCTCTATAACTTCTTTTTGCATTTAGATGTTGTCCCAAGCCATTTCCTTTGAAATAATCAGTCTTATTTAGCACAAAATTACCTTTTTTTTTACCTTTAATGACAATGTATTCCCACTTCTTATATCTTTCTTACCTATTTCCTACTTTTCTACATACAGAGTTGCTTCCCTTCTTTTCATCAGTATTAATTATACTTAGCAGAATTCTGCACTGTTAGAAACCTTTGTCTTATTTTTTCTTTTTTTTAAATACTTTTTTTAAAATTTAATTTTTTTTACATGTTATTCTTTTTTTTTAATTTTTTATTTCTTTTCAGCGTAACAGTATTCATTGTTTTTGCACCAC
>NW_019154112.1:1060188-1060976 GCF_002288905.1 Enhydra lutris kenyoni
CTATCTTCCCGTCGCTTGGATTCACTTCTCCGCCCGTCCTACCTTTCAGAAAGTGGTTGATTTTCTGTTTTTAGAGTTGCTGTTCTTCTTCTCTTCGATCTCCCGTTGGATTTGTAGGTGTTTGCAATCTTAGATAAGCTATCTAGCTGATCTCCCGCCAACTGAAGTAGTCTCAGCTGCTACTTCTCCGCCGTCTTGACTCCTCCGTCTTTTTAAATTTTTATTTATTTTCAGCATAACAGTATTCATTGTTTTTGCACCACACCCAGTACTTCATGCAATCCATGCCCTCTCCAATACCCACCATTGAGATATCAACTTACACCAACCTCCCACCCCCAACCTCCAACCCCCCAAACACCCACCCCCCCGTCCCTTTAAAACCCTCACATTGTTTTTCAGAATCCATAGTCTCTCATGGTTCACCTCCCCTTCCAATTTCCCTCAACTGCCTTCTCCCCTCCATCACCCCTTGTCCTCCATGCTATTTGTTATGCTCCAAAAATAAGGGAATCCATATGATAATTCACTCTCTCTGCTTAACTTATTTCACTCAGCATAATCTCTTCCAGTCCCGTCCATGTTGCTACAAAAGTTCGGTATTCATCCTTTCTGATGGAGGCATCATACTCCATAGTGTATATGGACCACATCTTCCTTATCCATTCATCCGTTGAAGGGCATCTTGGTTCTTTCCACAGTTTGGTGACCGTAGCCATTGCTGCTATAAACATTGGGGTGCAGATGGCCCTTCTTTTCACTACGTCTGTATCTTTGGGGTAAATACC